>NC_041391.1:417355339-417474652 GCF_002162155.2 Triticum dicoccoides | reverse complement strand
TTCATAGATAATTATTTTTAGTAGTAGTAGATGTTAATTAGTAGTAGTGATGGTACTAGTTAACTAGGGCAGTATGGTTCATAGTAGATGTTTTTTACTATTGTATAATGCAGTTTATTTTTACTGTTTTTAGTAAGTGTTTAAAATAATTAGTAAGTAAATTAATAAACTAGTTGAACTACTTTAGTTTTAGTTGAACTAGTTTAGTAAGTAAATTAATAAACTAGTTGAACTAGTTGAACTAATAGAACTAATCTATTTTTAGTAAGATAATTAATATAACTAGTTGAACTACTTTATTTGTAGAAAGAACTAGTTTTTTTTCTATTTATAGTAAGTTTATATTTAGTAAGAACTAGTTGAATTAATAGAACTAGTTGAACATGTCATATTTGTTGTTATTTTTTTAGTTTAAGCAATTATTCGGAATGTATTAGTGATAACTTATAGGGTTTTTGCTTTTGCAAAAATCAAGGAGCCCCTCCATCATCCCCGCCGTCGTCCCCGTCACCGACCCCCTCCGACCTCGAGGTGAGACCAGCCAAATCTCCGTGTATATCTTGTGTTGCTCAAATAGGATATGTGGATGCCCAAGTGGCCGGTCATGTTCAAGTTACACCTTCGAGTGGCCTATGTTTTGCCGGAGTATTGATTAATTTTCGTTCCGGCAAATTTCAGGCGCTCGATATGTCCTTTTTTTTAGCAAAGGTCATGCCGGATTTTTCCATGAATTCTGGCATGACTTGTGCTAGAATATGTAGGAAATATCGAGTGGCCTGGATTTTCTCGAAAAATAATGATCTAATTTAGGTTTTTAGTACATATATTTAATTGTACAAGTTTAATATTTAAAATATGAACGTAGGAAATGTCGTACTCGGACGATGATAGTCTCTTGGGGGAGTGCAGCTGGTGCCACGATGATCGAGGTATGTGTGACAGGTTCCTTCAGCTGGACAAAGATCGGTGCACCAACATTAAGCTCGAGGAGACCTTCGATGTTGAAACGGTACGCAACGACGACATGTGTTTTTTTCGTAATTAAGCATGACTTCAACTATTTCAACGTCTAATTTTCATCTTTTACAATTCTACTAGCTTATCCCATGCCATGCAAGACGCTATGTCTTGGAGAGGATGGGTTTTGAAGACCATGGAAATTTTGAAACAAAGAAAATACACCTAAGGACCCATCATGATATGGATTTTGAAGTAAATCTGTACAATTCTCAGAGTGTAACCCATTTTGGTTGCCAAAATTGGGAAGCACTTTGCAAAATGTATGGTTTTTATGAGGGTATAATTGTCACCATGGATCTTGGTGATCCTGACATCGAGCAAGACAATATGGACATTTGGGTCCTTGTTGATACGCTTCCGATTCTACCGCAATGTTAGTTTCTCAAACATAGTTATTAACTAATTTATATTGTTTATTTCAAAATAGTTGACATCTTATTTCCATTGACAGCTTATTTTGATTCTTCAAAGAATGTGCGGAAGATGGTAGACAAAACCCACTACACTGATGGCTCCGAATTAACTTATAAGGAGAAAAGTCATCTGATCGCATTATCTTGAGAATTACAATACCTATTATCGAACTCCTCCAAATTATGGTGAATACGTGCCACTAGTGCATGTGTTGAACCACGGTAACTTCTATGGAGATACCCTGGTAAGATTTTTTACTATGACGACATCCGTGCATCTTTTGCATACTTCTAAAACTAGTACATCATTGCTAACTACGAAGTTATTACTATGTTTTTCAACAGAGAATCCCTATGGATTGTGTGCCTCATCTGATGTATCAGAATGGTCGCCTTCCAGTTTTGAACATACAGCCAGGTCAATCTACGGATCTCACCTGTGCATATCGGATTTCTAAAACTGGTGAATACATGCAATCAAAGAATGGAAAAATGTTTGGACATTTGCAAGGAGGTTCTTGGAAGTAACATTAAGCGAAAGGCAAGAATTAGAGACAGGATAATCTCCATTCTCCATAATGGAGAGTCAGAGGCTATCTTGTTTTTTTGCTATTTTACCTTAGAGAATATAGTAGGTCCTAAGAGAATGTAGTAGGTCCTATGAGGTACAATTGTTTATTATGTGGTACAATGTGTTAGAGTTGATGATGAGGAGTACTTGTGATTACGACTAGTGACCAATTTGCTATGTGATGTCTCATTGATGAAAACGTTGATCTTGAGGAGGTGTTATATGACAATGATGTATTATGATGATAAGTTTTTAATGATATGATGATGATGATGATATTTATTATATCATTGGGTGAAAGAACCGCGGATTAGTTTCAAGTGGATGGACATCCACTTGAAACTAATCCGCGGTTCTTTCACCCCGTGATGTAATAACTCATTATGATGTAAAAACAATCTCTAAATTCCTGTTGTATGAAAACTTGTGTAAAGGTGTATGAATACAACATGAAATAAAAAAGAAATAAAATATGAAATAATAGTAATAGCGCGGGCAGGGAGAAGCGCTACTACTAATTACCAGTGGCGCTCCTCTGGGAAAGCGCTACTACTAAGTCGATTTAGCAGTAGCGTGGGTTGAGGCACGCTACTACTAACCTTTAGCTGTAGCGCCGTACCAGTAGCGCTCCAGCCAGCGCTACTAATAGGCCTAAAACCCACGTTGCTGCTAGGCTTTTCCCTAGTAGTGGGTGTGGGAGGCCACCGAGGTGGGCATAACCCACCTGGGCGCGCCCAGGCGCGCCCTGGTGGGTGTTGCCCCCCTCGGGGCTCCCCTCTGGCACTTCTTTGGCTCACTGGATGTCTTCTGGTCCAAAAAAATCTCCACAATGTTTCACTGCGTTTGGATTTCGTTTGGCATTGATTTCCTGCGATGTAAAAAACAAGCAAAAACAACAACTAGCATTGGGCACTATGTCAATAGGTTAGTCCCAAAAAATGATATAAAGTTGCTATAAAATGATTGTAAAACATCCAAGAATGATAATATAACAGCATGAATACTTCATAAATTATAGATACGTTGGAGATGTATCACATGACGACAAATAAACCTAGGAGAAATGAAGGTGAAGGTTATGGTGCTCCATCGGACAATACAACATGAAAATGTAACAGTCAGGTCAAATGGACTGAGCTTCTGAACTTCTGGTGGTGCATTTATCTGCCAGAATGTTAACTTTTATGCCAACCTTTTGTTTTATAGTTGTAATTTGTTTTGTTGTGATACAAAATTTGTTCTTAACGGGCAGCCACCGGCTGAAGAAAACAACAAGCCATTTTTCTATAGTGTAGGGTGTTCCCTATATTTGCAGTGGTGCCGATCTTTGATGCCTAGTGGATGTAATCTGTGCAATCGCATTAATAGCCTAGCGTTAATTTCGGGCTTATTTATTTCCTCGTCTTCTTTTTCCCTGGTTTGCTAGTGGCCGCAACAACCATTGGCCATATCCGCACCATGGTAACCTTGACCCTGCTACAGGCCATAGGATCCATGGGCCTCCTATGGGTCGTCGATAAATGGGCCTCCAACAGGGTCATAGAATCTGTGGGCTTCGGGCCGTCGGATAAATGGGTCTACATGGGTCGTAAACATGCATAATTGGTATCGGCCCAACACGGTAACGGGCCGGGCCGGAGGACAACAAAGGCTTAATTCTATAACAGGCATAACGGGTCGATAATGGGCCAGAATATAGGACGGACTGGAAACGGCGCAACGGGTTAATAGGCCACAAACGGGCCGACTCTGGCCACATGCCGAATTTGGCCCTTTAGGGGTGTGTTTGGTTTCTGTCACCAACTAGAATGGCATGGGTCGGACCCGTCCTGAGGCCTCGTTCCTACGTTTGGTACATAAGTGGAACAGGAACCAACTCGTTCCCATCGAGGGAATATTCGTCCCATATCCGGAATGCGCTGATACCTCCAAATCGAAGGAATCACGTGGAACCGGTCTGGGTCTCGCTCGCCTGTCACTCCCGAGAAATCCTATCGCCTCTCCCTCTTTCGTCGCCTCTCCCTCGTCCCTCCATGTCTCGATCTGAAGAGGAGCAGGTGCAGCGGCCGAGCCACTGGAGGGCGATGGCCTGACCTGAGGGGGTAGCGACGGCAGTGTGATCTGCTTGGACGCAACGCCGGCGGCCTGATCTGCTGGGAGGCAGCACCGGTGACCTGATCTACTGGGGGAGGGGAGGCTGCACCGACGGCTTGATCTACTAGTGCATGGCTGCCTGGCCTACTAGGGGCTGCGCGACCAGGCCTACTAGGGGTAGCATCTTCTCTGTAGATGGATTCTTCTTAGCGATGATATGCATCTTCATTTTCTTCATGGAGGGACAGGAGCAATAGCAGATTGTAGGTTTCATACATTCTTGGTTCTTCTGTGTAAATTGCTTCTTTTTGTTTATAGAAATGTATTGGTGCCGGAGAAATATTCGTAAGATATGTTTGATATCATCTATCTGCCATGCTTGTGTATACATGTTATCAAAATGACCAAATTCATTTTATTCCATCTCACCAACCAAACACTCAAATGTAACCATTCCATTCCATCTATTGCCTCAACCAAACATAAGAACGGAACCGACCCATTCTTGTGGAACGGAATGTCATGGAACCATTCCATTCCATAACATTCCACTTCGTTCCGCAACCAAACACAACCTAGGGGAATAGGCCAGTAACGGGCCAGAAGTAATCAAGGACCGGAAAGGAGCCCAAGAATGTATGGGCCGTCAGTAGGCCGAAAGCTAACACGGGCTAGAAACGACCCATGTGAATCATGGGTCGTTAATGGGTACAAAGCAATTTACTATTCATTATGGGCTAGAGTCACCGTGGGCCTCTAAAGGGCCTAAAGATACGAAAGGCCACATATGGGCCCGAAGACGCTGTGGGCCATACATGTGCCAAAAGTGAAACAGGCTGGTGTTATATTTGACGGCCCACATGACATTGTTGGGCCAATTTCGAATAGGCCCTAACGGACCACGAGTTACTGATAACCCACAAGTATAGGGGATCGCAACAGTTTTCGAGGGTAGAGTATTCAACCCAAATTTATTGATTCGACACAAGGGGAGCCAAAGAATATTCTCAAGTATTAGCAGTTGAGTTGTCAATTCAGCCACACCTGGATAACTTAGTATCTGCAGCAAAGTATTTAGTAGCAAAGTAGTATGATAGTAATGGTAACAGTGGCAAAAGTAACAATAGCAGTTTTGTAGTAATTGTAACAGTAGCAACGGAAATATAAATAAGCAAAGCACAATATGTGAAAAGCTCGTAGGCATTGGATCAGTGATGGATAATTATGTCAGATGCGATTCCTCATGTAATAGTTATAACATAGGGTGACATAGAACTAGCTCCAGTTCATCAATGTAATGTAGGCATGTATTTCGAATATAGTCATACATGCTTATGGAAAAGAACTTGCATGACATCTTTTGTCCTACCCTCCCGTGGCAGCGGGGTCCTAATAGAAACTAAGGGATATTAAGGCCTCCTTTTAATAGAGTACCAGACCAAAGCATTAGCACTTAGTGAATACATGAACTCCTCAAACTACGGTCATCACCGAGAAGTATCCCGATTATTGTCACTTCGGGGTTGTCAGATCATAACACATAATAGGTGACTATAGACTTGCAAGATAGGACCAAGAACTCACGTATATTCATGAAAACATAATAGGTTCAGATCTAAAATCATGGCACTCGGGCCCTAGTGACAAGCATTAAGCATAGCAAAGTCATAGCAACATCAATCTCAGAACATAATGGATACTAGGGATCAAACCCTAACAAAACGAACTTGATTACATGGTAAATCTCATCCAACCCATCACTCTCCAGCAAGCCTACGATGGAATTACTCACGCACGACGGTGAGCATCATGAAATTGGTGATGGAGGATGGTTGATGACGACGACGATGATGAATCCCCCTGCCCGGAGCCCCGAACGGACTCCAGATCAGCCCTCTCGAGAGAGATTAGGGCTTGGCGGCGGCTCAGTATCGTAAAACGCGATGAAACTTTCTCTCTGATTTTTTCTCCGTGAAAGCAATTATATAGAGTTGGAGTTGAGGCCGGTGGAGCTCCAGGGGGCCCACGAGGCAAGGGGGTGTGCCCAGGGGGAGGGGGTGCGCCCCCCACCCTCGTGGATAGGGTGTGGGCCCCTGACCTTGATTCTTTTGCCAGTATTTTTTATATTTTCTAAAAAGTTCCTCCGTGGATTTTCAGGTTATTCCGAGAAATTTTTATTTCCGCACAAAAATAACACCATGGCAGTTCTGCTGAAAACAACGTCAGTCCGGGTTAGTTTCATTCAAATCATGCAAGTTAGAGTCCAAAACAAGGGCAAAAGTGTTTGGAAAAGTAGATATGTTGGAGACGTATCAACTCCCCCAAGCTTAAACCTTTGCTTGTCCTCAAGCAATTCAGTTGACAAACTGAAAGTGATAAAGAAAAACTTTTACAAACTCTGTTTGCTCTTGTTGTTGTAAATATGTAAAGCCAGCATTCAAGTTTTCAGCAAAGATTATAAACTAACCATATTTACAATAACACTTAGGTCTCATGTTTACTCATATCAATGGCATAATCAACTAGCGAGCAATAATAATAAATCTCAGATGACAACACTTTCTCAAAACAATCATAATATGATATAACAAGATGGTATCTCGCTAGCCCTTTCCGAGACCACAAAACATAAATGTAGAGCACCCTTAAAGATCAAGGACTGACTAGGCATTGTAATTCATGGTAAATGAGATCCAGTCAAGTCATACCCAATATAAATTAACAGTAATACATGCAAATGAAAATGTGCTCTCCAACGGGTGCTTTTTAATAAGAGGGTGATGATCAACATAAAAGTAAATAGATAGGCCCTTCGCAGAGGGAAGCGGGGATTTGTAGAGGTGCCAGAGCTCGATTTTAAAATAGAGATGAATAAAATTTTGAGCGGTATACTTTCACTGTCAACGTAACAACTATGAGATCTCGATATCTTCCATGCTACATACATTATAGGCGGTTCCCAAACAGAATGGTAAAGTTTATACTCCCCGACCACCAACAAGCATCAATCCATGGCTTGCTCGAAACAACGAGTGCCTCCAACTAGCAACAGCCCTGGGGGAGTTTTGTTTAATTATTTCGATTTGCTTTGATCTTTTTGATCATGGGACTGGGCATCCTGCTTACCAGCCATTTTCTCGTGAATGAGGAGCGGAGTCCACTCCTCTTGAGAATAACCCACCTAGCATGGAAGATACATACAACCCTAGTTGAAACATGAGCTGCTCGAGCATACAAAATATAATTTCATTTGAAGGTTTGGAGTTTGGCACATACAAATTTACTTGGAACGGCAGGTAAATACCGCATATAGGAAGGTATGGTGGACTCATATGGAATAACTTTGGGGTTCATGGAGTTTGGATGCACAAGAAGTATTCCTGCTTAGTACAGGTGAAGGCTAGCAGAAGATTGGGAAGCGACCAACTGAGAGAGCGACAACAGTCATGAACATGCATTAAAATTAATCAACACTGAGTGCAAGCATGAGTAGGATATAATCCACCATGAACATAAATATCGTGAAGGCTATGTTGATTTGTTTCAACTACATGTGTGAACATGTGCCAAGTCAAGTCACTCGAATCATTCAAAGGAGGTTACCACCCTATCATACCACATCACAACCATTTTAATAGCATGTTGGCACGCAAGGTAAACCATTATAAGCTCCTAGCTAATTTAGCATGGCATAAGCAACTATAATCTCTAATTGTCATTGCAAACATGTTTACTCATAATAGGCTGAATCAGGAATGATGAACTCATCATATTTACAAAAACAAAAGAGGTCGAGTTCATACCAGCTTCTCTCATCTCAATCAGCCCATCATATATCGTCATTATTGCCTTTCACTTGCACGACCGAACGGTGTGTATAATAATAATAGTGCATGTGCATTGGACTAAGCTGGAATATGCAAGCATTCAATTCAAGGGAGAAGACAAGGTAATATGATCTCTTAGTTAAATCAACAATCATGCATATTAGAGCCACTAAACATTTCCATTATGGTCTTCTCCTCTCGACCCCCAAAGGAAAGAAAAGAAATAAAACTATTTACACGGGAAAGCTCCCAACAAGTAAAAGAAGGACGAGAAATCTTTTTGGGTTTTCATTTTAATTACTACTACAAGCATGGAAATTAAACTAACTAATTTTTTTGGTTTTTCTTAAGGTTTATCAGACACTCAAGAAGAAAGCTAGAAAAAGAATTTAAACTAGCATGGATAATACAATGAAAAAGTATGAACACCGACAACTAGAATAAGTGTGTGAACATGAATGTAATGTTGGTGAGAAATACGTACTCCCCCAAGCTTAGGCTTTTAGCCTAAGTTGGTCTATGGCCATGGATAGCCTGACTGATATCCGAAGTTATAACTGGGGTCGTACTGAGATGCAACAGCCATTGCCTCCTGAGTTGCGGCATGGTGGCAAGCTACCTCCGCTCTCCTCTCGTGTTCGGTTGCCTCCTCCCTGGTGACAACATATCTTCGTTTTGCCTGGTAATCAAAAAGGGAAGGAGCAGGGAGAGTAACATGGACAGCGCGACGTCTGTCAAAGTTTAGTCGATACTGGTGGAAATGTTCATTCCTCACAAGAAAATGATGACTGACCATAGCGTCATAATTTAAATAAGTGGGAAGCAACTCCCTATCACCCTCACGTGGAGGTATACCAAGATAATTAGCAACACGGGTCGCATAAATCCCTCCAAATGAATCTCCTACTAAACCATTATTATGCAACCTACGTGCAACAATTGCCCCCAAGATGTAATCCTTATTACCTAATACAACACTCTTGAGGACACAGAGATCAGGAACACGCATGTGACATGCCTCATCTTTACCATTAATGCATCTACCAATGAAGAGAGAAAAATAATGTATAGTAGGAAAATGAATGCTCCCTATGGTAGCTTGTGCTATGTCCCTAGATTCTCCCACAGTGATACTAGCAAGAAAGTCCTTATATTCAGATTTACGGTGTTCATTAACATTACCCCACTGCGGTAGTTTGCAAGCAGTAGTAAAATCTTATAGGTCCATGGTATATGATTGATCATACATATCAAACAGGACATTTTGAGAGTTACGCGAAGATGTAAATATAAACCTTCTGACGAATGAATCAGTCAACTAGTAGTACTGAGGACACTTATCTTGCATGAAGTCCTCAAGATCGGCATTACGCACATATGCATCAAATTCATCCTTGATGCCTGCATTGACCATAAATTCTTCTGATGGCCATTCACAAGGCCGCACATCAGCTTCCCTTGGTGGTTCATCGTCTTGCTCACGCATAGCGCGCCTGGGTCCTTTCTTTGTTGAAGAACCACCTTGGTACATTTCCCTAAACATATTTCTTCCTCTGAAAAATTTCTGAAATTTTTAGTAACTCAAAATAAAAGTGAATCAAACTCAATAAAACTGATAGCAACTACTCCCACAAGTGCCTAGAGCCTATATCATGCATTAGAATTACTTGGGACCTCATAAATTTGACATGCAAGCTCAAGAACAGGGATCACCTATGCAGTAAAAATTTGCAATGAATAAAGCACTATAACAAAAACTAATTGGACCATTGGAGGAGTCACATACCAAACAACAATCTCCCAAAGCAGTTTTATGAATGGAGCTTTGAGCAAGGAGATCGAAAATCGCAGCAAAATGAGCTAGAACTCGTGCTTGAGCTGGATGGGGATTTTTTTGGGAGGAAGATGGAGTGTGTGGGTGCAGGAATAAGTGGAGGGGGGGCACCATGGGCCCACGAGGCAGGGGGCGCGCCCAGTCAGAGTGGGCGCGCCTTGGACCCTCGTGGCTAGGTGCTTGCCCCCCTTGCTGTGTTCTTAGTGCCTAGAGTCCTCAAATATTCCATAAAAACATACTAAATTTGCAGGGCATTTGGAGAACTTTTATTTTCGGGATATTTTTATTGCATGGATAATTCAGAAAACAGACAGAAAATACTATTTTTGCTTTATTTATTCTAAATAACAGAAAGTAAAAGGAGGGTACAGAAGGTTGTGCCTTCTAGTTTCATCCATCTCATGATCATCAAAAGGAATCCACTAACAAGGTTGATCAAGTCTTGTTAACAAACTCATTCTGAATAACATGGAACCGGAGAAATTTCGAATAACACTAGGTTACCTCAACGGGGATATGAACATCCCCTATAATAAGAATATCATATTTTTTCTTGACAGTAGGAAGTGGAAATCCAATAATAATAGTTGGACTTTTTCCAATAGAATTGATGCTATGAACTTGAGGTTGTTTCCTCAGAAAGTGTACCGTATGCTCATTACCATTTACATGAAAAGTGACATTGCCTTTGTTGCAATCAATAACAACCCCTGCAGTGTTCAAAAAGGGTCTACCAAGGATAATCGACATACTATCGTCCTCGGGAATATCAAGAATAACAAAGTCCGTTAAGATAGTGACGTTTGCAACCACAACAGGCACATCCTCACAAATGCCGACATGTACAGCAGTTGATTTATCAGCCATTTGCAAAGATATTTCAGTAGGTGTCAACTTATTCAATTCAAGTCTACGATATAAAGAGAGAGGCATAACACTAATACCGGCTCCAAGATCACATAAAGTAGTTTTAACATAGTTTCTTTTAATGGAGCATGGTATAGTTGGTACTCCTGGATCTCCAAGTTTCTTTGGTATTCCACCCTTAAAAGTATAATTAGCAAGCATGGTGGAAATTTTAGCCTCCGGTATCTTTCTTTTATTTGTAATGATATCCTTCATATATTTAGCATAGGGATTTACTTTAAGCATGTCAGTTAAGCGCATACATAAGAAGATAGGTCTAATCATTTCAGCAAAACACTCAAAATCCTCATCATCCCTTTTCTTGGATGGTTTAGCAGGAAAAGGCATGGGTTTCTGAACCCATGGTTCTCTTTCTTTACCGTGCTTCCTAGCAACAAAGTCTCTCTTATCATAACGTTGATTCTTTTTTTGACTATTTACTGCAAGGCAACAGCCTCACATTCCTTTATTAATAACTAAAATAGAAGTATAGTTACAAGTTTACAGGAAAAGAGAAAAGATACTTACAAGAAAAGGGTCTAAGAAAGGTTAGCTATCCAAGACAGTAAACTATCTTTATATTTACATCTAATCCTATGAGATAGAAGAGAAATGTCTTGGATAAAGTTCCTTCTCCAAGCTCTAAAAGAAGGTTGCTCATTTTTGAAGATCTTCCCATTCCTTTGTGTCCAAATATTCCAAGTAGCAGTGAAGACAACCTCAGTGAAGAAAGGATGACCGAAATCCCTCCTAACTGTTTGAGCCATCTCGTATGTGGTTTGGTTCGGTTGAACGGACCAAGAAATCCCAAGATAGTTCCAAACCCTTTGGCTAAAATTGCAAGCAAAGAAAAGATGAGCCCGATCCTCATGTTGTGCAAGGTTGCATAGCACACACGTGTCATCCTGGATGATCCAATGACGATGTTGCATCATATCCCTAGTGTTCAAACGATCTATTAAGAGAAGCCAGCCAAACACTTTGAACTTGAGCGTGCATGCACACTTCCAAATCCATTTGAAGATGGGGTCAACCACTAGGTCTGAGAAGCAAGAGTCATAGTATATCTTTGACATAAAAACATAAAAACACCAGACTTCGAAGGCCACATCCAAATGTCTTTGCTCTCACCCTCTAGATTAATCAAAGGTAGCAGGGCCTGGAGCTGTGTGAATTCCGAGTAGGCCTCCTGTGAGAGAGGCAAATGGAAATGATCCAAGACATCAGGCTGCTCCATAAACTCCTTGACAGTGATTGCATCATCAACTACAAATGAATGTAGCCTCGGAAAGCAGTCGTGTAAAAGGACAACACAATTTCCCAGCTGCCAACGGTCCAGCCAAAAAAGCACCATGTCGCCAACATGAACTTGTGGAACAGCTAGCTTGCAGAAATTAGGATATAAACACATGACATCACACCACCAAAAGGAGCCACAGTTCTTGGTGCTTTGGGGTGGTGACGATGCATAATAAGTGTCCCAAATTAATGATACCCCAGGCACGTCCACTTTATTATAGAACTTGAAGAGATGCTTTAGTAGCAAAGTCTCATTTTGAATGCCCAAGTTAAGAACACCCAAACCACTGAATTTCTTAGGGCGACAGACTAAATCCCAAGCAGCCAATGATTGATGTGGGTTATCCATGTTGCCTCTCCATAGACATTGCCTCATGATTCGCTCTAACTGCTGCAAAATGCCCTTGGGAAGAGATAAGGTACACAAGAAGTATATTGGCATGGAGCACAACACCGACTGTAGAAGTTGTAGTCGGCTTCCTTGATTTAGCAGGCATGAGGAAGCAGATAAGCGTCACTCAACACGATCAACCAGAGGCAACAGATCATAGATTGTAGGCCTAGAAGTTCCCATTGGCAATCCTAGATACGTGAATGGCATTGACCCAACATCACATCCGAGCAAAGAAGCCACCCTAGCACCTTCCGCATCAGTCATGTTTATTGGAATGAGTGAGGACTTACTAAAGTTTACACGTAATCCCGTTGACGCCGCAAATGTGTCAAGCATCTCCTTGAAAGCAATAAGCTGATCATCGATCGCAGGCAGAACAATTAAAGTGTCATCGGCATATTGTACGATCGGGTAGTCGCTGGAGCTGGTTGGGATTGGCAGTGAGAGGATGTTCCTGGAGCACATCTCATTGACTACAGATTGCAATAAATCAACCGCAATCACAAAGAGCAACGGTGAGAGAGGATCCCCCTGAAGCACGCCCGTTCTGCAAACAAAGTGATTGCCCGGCACACCATTGAGAAGCACAGAAGAAGATCCCGTAGACAATATGCTATTGATCCATCCAGTCCACTGGGAGTCAAAACCCTTGCATTGTAAAATTCTAAGAATAAGTTCATGCTCAATTGTGTCGAAGGCCTTCGTGAAATCCAGCTTAAGGAGGACGATGGGTCGCTTCGAGGCTTTGCATTAGTGTATATACTCATAACACCAGGCCAGGTAATCTTGAATAGAACGACACCGAAGAAAACCATATTGATTGCGGTGGATGCATCTGAGTATCACATTCTAAAGGCGGTTAGCGAGCAGGTTAGTCAAAAACTTCAAGCATGTGTTGGTCAATGAGATGGGCCGAAAGTCTCCGACAACTTCAGGGCTCAGCTTTTTGGGGATCGGAGTAATTAATGAAGTGTTAAGACATTCCAGATTGCATCTGCCCTCATAGAACTCCTTCACAAGTTGCATGAAATCCTCTGTTAGGATTGGCCAACACTTCTTTAAGAACAGACCAGAAAAACCATCGGGACCAGGAGCATGATCCGGTGGCATGTTCTTAATGACAGATTCAACCTCGGAATCAGAGAAAGGCCAGGATAAATCCTCAAGGCCATCAACACACGCAATTAAGGTGTCCAAATCAAAACCCATGTGGATTCCTTTTGCATTGCCCATTCACTGATTAAAATCAGACCAAAACATGCTAGCTAGTTGTTGGTGATCCGAGACCACATTACCTTCTGCATTCTTAATTGAAGAAATTGTGTTTCTCCGAAACCTTTCGGTGGCCATGGCATGGAAAAATTTCAAATTTTCCTCACCAACTTTAATGCTGCGTATAGTACAACGTTGCTTCCAATATTCAAATTGCCAATATAAGATATCCTCCAGATACAATTTCACAATTCGCCTGAAATTAAACTTCGGCCTAGTCAAAGGCCTAATCTCCTCTAGTCCATCAAAGTAAAGAATCACTTTGTTGCAGTTAGAAATGAGCGCCTTAACTGTGGACAGATTGAGGTGCCATTTCTTGAGGGCATATTGAAGTGCCTTGAATTTAGAGGAAATAGTTAAGGCAGCCGAGGATCTGGCCATAGACTTGTTCCAAACTTGAGCAACACAATCGTAAAAGCCAGGCAAATCAATCCAATAATTTTCAAAGCGAAAGACTTTAGCCTTAGGAATAGCAGTAGCAATCGAGACCACGCACGGGATGTGATCAAAGGCCGTGCGTGCAAGCGGCAATACTAGCGTGTTGGGATGATCCAAAGTCCATGCAACTGAAGTAAAAAACCAGTCAATCTGTTCAAGTAAAGGTTCAGTTTGCATATTTGACCAAGTGAATTGCCGTCCCTTAATTGGTAGCTCTACATCTTTGATTGTGGGTTATCAAGATCAACATCACGTTCAATCTCTACATCTTTATTATTGCTAGGTTGAGCATCAACATGAACATTATCATTATCACTAGGTTCATGTTCATCACCAGATTGTGTTTCAGCATCAGAAATAGAAATATCATTGGGATTCTCAGGTGCGTCTACAACGGGTTCACTAGAAGCATGCAAAGTCCTATCATTTTTCTTTTTCATCTTTTTAAAAGGACTAGGTGCATCTACATTATTTCTCTAAGAATCTTTCTCAATTCTCTTAGGGTGGCCTTCAGGATACAAAGGTTCCTGAGTCATTTTACCAGTTCTAGTAGCCACTCTAACAGCAAAATCATGTTTATTATTTAATTCATCGAGCAAATCACTTTGAGCTTTAAGTACTTGTTCAGCTTGAGTGGTAACCATAGAAGCATATTTGCTAATGAGTTTAAGTTCACCTTTAACTCTAGACATATAATCACTCAAGCGTCCTATCATGAAAGCATTACTCTTTAATTCTCTACCAACATAAGCATTAAAACTTTCTTTCCTAGCCATAAAATCATCAAATTCATCTAAGCATTGACTAGGAAATTTAGTAGACGGGATTTCAACTTTATCATATCTATAGAGAGAATTTACCTTTACTACCTATGTCGGGTTATCAAGACAATGTGTTTCTTCGACAGGCGGTATATCAAGACCATGTATTTCTTCAATAGGAGGTAAATTCCTAACATCTTCAGCTTTAATACCTTTTTCTTTCATATATTTCTTTGCTTCTTTCATATCTTCAGGACTGAGAAATAGAACTCCCCTCTTCTTCGGAGTAGGTTTAGGAATAGGCTCAGGAGTTGGCTCAATTGGCTCAGGAATTGGCTCAGGAAGAGTCCAATACTTTCATTAGTCAACATATTATTCAATAACAATTCAGCTTGGTCGACTGTTCTTTCCCTGAAAACACAACCAACACAACTATCCTAGTGGTCCTTGGAAGCATCAGTTAGTCCATTATAAAAGATATCAAGTATTTCGTTTTTCTTAAGAGGATGATCAGGCAAAGCATTAAGTAATCGGAGAAGCCTCCCCAAGCTTGTGGGAGACTCTCTTCTTCAATTTGCACAAAACTATATAGTTCCCTCAAGGCAGCTTGTTTCTTATGAGCAGGGAAATATTTAACAGAGAAGTAATAAATTATATCCCGGGGACTACGCACACAACCAGGATCAAGAGAATTAAACCAAGTTTTAGCATCACCCTTTAATGAGAATGGAAATATCTTGAGGATATAATAGTAGCAAGATTTCTCATCATTAGTGAACAGGGTGGCTATATCATTTAACTTAGTAAGATGTGTCACAACAGTTTCAGATTCATTGCCATAAAAAGGATCAGATTCAACCAAAGTAATTATCTCAGGATCAACAGAGAATTCATAATCCTTATCAATAACAAAGATAGGTGAAGTAGCAAAAGCAGGGTCATATTTCATTCTAGCATTCAGAGATTGCTGCTTCCATTTAGCTAATAACTTCTTAAGATCATATCTATCATTGCAAGCAAGAATAGCTCTAGCGGCTTCTTCATACATAACATAACCCTCTGGAACAATAGTCAATTCATACTTAGGGGGAGAACCTTCATCATCACTATCTTCAATAATATCATCTTCAATAATTTCATTCTCTCTAACCCTAGCAAGTTGTTCATCAAGATATTTCACCTAATGGCACAGCAATATCAAGCATAGAAGTAGTTTCATCATAAGTCTCATGCATAGCAGAAGTGGCATCATCAATAACATGCGACATATCAGAATTCATAGCAGTAGCAGGTTTAGGTGTCGCAAGCTTACTCAAAACAGAAGGAGAATCTAGTGTAGAGCTAGATGGCAGTTCCTTACCTCCCCTCGTTGTTGAGGGAAAAATCTTAGTTCTTTCGTCTTTCAAGTTCTTCATAGTGATCAGCAGATATAAATCCCAAGTGACTCAAAGAATAGAGCTATGCTCCCCGGCAACGGCGCCAGAAAATAGTCTTGATAACCCACAAGTATAGGGGATCGCAACAGTTTTCGAGGGTAGAGTATTCAACCCAAATTTATTGATTCAACACAAGGGGAACCAAAGAATATTCTCAAGTATTAGCAGTTGAGTTGTCAATTCAAGCACACCTGGATAACTTAGTATCTGCAGCAAAGTATTTAGTAGCAAAGTAGTATGATAGTAATTGTAACAGTGGCAAAAGTAACAATAGCAGTTTTGTAGTAATTGTAATAGTAGCAACGGAAAATAAATAAGCAAAGCACAATATGTGAAAAGCTCGTAGGCATTGGATTAGTGATGGATAATTATGTCGGATGCGATTCCTCATGTAATAGTTATAACATAGGGTGACACAGAACTAGCTCCAGTTCATCAATGTAATGTAGGCATGTATTCCGAATATAGTCATACATGCTTATGGAAAAGAACTTGCATGCCATCTTTTGTCCTACCCTCCCGTGGCAGCGGGGTCCTAATGGAAACTAAGGGATGTTAAGGCCTCCTTCTAATAGAGTACCGGACCAAAGCAGTAGCACTTAGTGAATACATCAACTCCTCAAACTATGGTCATCACCGAGAAGTATCCCGATTATTGTCACTTCGGGGTTGTCGGATCATAACACATAATAGGTGACTATAGACTTGCAAGATAGGGTCAAGAACTCACATATATTCATGAAAACATAAT
The DNA here is from genome assembly GCF_002162155.2 of Triticum dicoccoides. Taxonomy (NCBI): domain Eukaryota; kingdom Viridiplantae; phylum Streptophyta; class Magnoliopsida; order Poales; family Poaceae; genus Triticum; species Triticum dicoccoides. The sequence continues at coordinate 417,457,636 of NC_041391.1, read as the reverse complement.
AGGTTCAGATCTGAAATCATGGCACTCGGGCCCTAGTGACAAGCATTAAGCATAGCAAAGTCATAGCAACATCAATCTCAGAACATACTGGATACTAGGGATCAAACCCTAACAAAACTAACTTGATACATGGTAAATCTCATCCAACCCATCACTGTCCAGCAAGCCTATGATGGAATTACTCACGCACGGCGGTGAGCATCATGAAATTGGTGATGGAGGATGGTTGATGATGACGACAGCGACGAATCCCCCTCTCCGGAGCCCAGAACGGACTCTAGATCCGCCCTCCCAAGAGAGATTAGGGCTTGGTGGCGGCTCTGTATCGTAAAACGCGATGAAACTTTCTCTCTGATTTTTTTCTCCGTGAAAGCAAATATATAGAGTTGGAGTTGAGGTCGGTGGAGCTCCAGGGGGCCCATGAGGCAGGGGGCGCGCCCAGGGGGAGGGGGCGCGCCCCCACTCTTGTGGACAGGGTGTGGGCCCCTGGCCTTGATTCTTTCGCCAGTATTTTTTAATTTTTTTGAAAAGTTCCTTCGTGGATTTTCAGGTCATTCCGAGAATTTTTTATTTCTACACAAAAATAACACCATGGCAGTTCTGCTAAAAACAACGTCAGTCCGAGTTAGTTTCATTCAAATCATGCAAGTTAGAGTCCAAAACAAGAGCAAAAGTGTCTGGAAAAGTAGATACGTTGGAGACATATCAGTTACCGGGCCGTAAAATGGGCTATTTGCGAAGAGACCATTAACAGACTTTTCATGGGCCAGCCCGCGAACTTTTGACCAAGTCAAACGGGTCGGCCTTTGTAAGCTAAAAGGGCCAATGGTGGGCCGTCACATGTCGACATATCATAGGTGCCTATTTGACCCACTGACGAGCTGACATGTGTTTCCTCCGGCCAATCAGAATTTTACACGTGGAAAATTCCCATTGGTCCAGGGTGTTAACAGGTTATCGGATCCAAAACCGGACCCGATAGCTTAACGGCGACCAGTTACGGTGGATGCCACGTGTCGGTCACCCTTGACGAAAGAACTTATGTGACGCGCGATTTATCGTCATGGAAGTGGACACTTCCGTGATGATAATTTTTGTAATGTCATGGAACAGTTCTACGACAGCACATGTATGACTATCTTGATTCTGTCATAAAATTGTCATGGATGTACATGCATGACAGAAAACGTGACCTACTGTGAGAAACATGCATCATCACAGAAGTGTATTTTTTGTAGTGAACCCCTCCGACACTCTAGCTCTGTCTTTCTCCCAACCTTATTCCTCTCCTACACATATGCATGGATGCCGATCGATCTCGCTTAATACATAAGGTAGGTCTCTCTCCTCCTCCACACATATACCAGCCATTGTACCTCTATAGTTGGGTCTCTCCCCCCACCCCCCCACACACAACGATAGTCGAGCACTGTAGGTAGGTATTCATGCCACAGAGACAAATTGCACATGTCCCCTCTCACGGTATAGTAGGCCAGCCACCCTATATCTTTGACGTGGGCACACACAAATTCGATGGCACTCTTTATCGATCGCGCGCGCACATACACATCATCATCATCATCATCCCTCTCTTCGATTCTATGGATCCCTCGCGCTGATGATACCTCCACTCTCTTCTCGTGAATCGCCCCCTCTCTATATATATGATATATCCAAGCCTCTGTTTCGCACACATTGCGTATGTTACATTTTTTGATTGAAATATTATCGACACATATTCATTGTCTATCTCTCACGCCCCCCCTAAACACTCACGAACCCACACACCATATCTCTCTATGTTTGTATCTCTCTCACACAACCCCACGTAGGTGGTTTACGTACATGAAGAGAATAGGTGCACGTACTCACACTTTCTGCCCAGCCACACCTACGCGGGTACACGGTGGAGCTCATTTCTATACAAAATGGAAGCCCACATGCTAATTTGAGCGTGTGTAGCGGTTGTTTGCCTACGAAGGTCGTGTACCGCGCGTGCACGAAACAAAGTTCAATTGATGCATTGGCGCGTTATTTTTAAATAAAGTTATATCGCTCAATGGCACGTACATAGAATATAAAACGATTTTTATGGAGAAAAAGGTAGTCTGCTCCACTATATACAATGGAGCTTGCCTGCCTGGGCTTGTCTCTCTTCAGAGTATCTCACACAAGGCAGCGGTGGCTTCTCTTTCTCCCACCGTTGGTCACTAATCCGGCCGCATCCCATCTGCCGGCGAAAAGGGAAGATGTGCATCGTTTCTCTGTTCGACGATGTTGAGGCAGCATATCCCGATCTGCGGTACCCGTCATTATCTCTGACCAAGCTCCAGCGTGGTAGGGCCTATGCCACTTGCTCAATACCGCAGTATGGGTATATCCCGCCCGCTGCCGCTCCCCTAGTTACATCCTGACGACCCCCAGGTATCCCCTCCAGCCTTGCTCCATTGCCCATCTTCCGATGTCGCTGCATGTGGAAAACTGTGTTGTTATCTTCCCTTAGGACAAGGAATATGCTTCTTTTTTGTCGTCATATGTGTCATCAACTGTTATTGGCCAGTAATTATTTCCTTTCTACCTAGTTTTTTCAAACAGGGCTATCCATTTCACCTCGTTGCTATTGCGACCTTTTGGTGAACTGCACAAATCACCTTTTTCTTAAGAGTGTTTTGTGCAGTTGTACTAAAATGTCACAGGGTAACGTCTCTACATTTCAGTGCGACTACACAAAGGGAGATTGGTTTTTCTCTATCCTCCTCATCTAACTCCAAGCCTAATCTTCTCCAACTATTTGCTTAATCTTCTCCAACTAGTTAGTCTTAATAAAGGCTGCAAAGGTGATCGACTTCTATTTGTATATTTGTTGTTTCATCAACAGTTCTCTATTATTATAATCACACTTAATATCTTTGGAACAGGGACGCTCAACTCTATTTTAGTGGAACTGCACAAAATGATCGGAATGTTCCATGCTCCTGACAACTACTTTTTCCCCAACGTGCCTTGTTGATTTAGACAGAGCTGGGGGGAAGTTGCTGCCAATGAAAGCATGGATCAATTTTAATTTAACACCTTCTCACAACTTTGTCTTCAGTTGTGATGTAAATATTAGCTCTGATCTGCTAATCATTGAGATGCATTAGCAAGGAAGTTAGTTTTTTTTTTCGAAAGAGCATGGATGGCAAGACATACGAAACCAAATCTGAAAGCTCAGAGCATTGTACAATTTCATGTCGCTGGAAAATTATTTGTATAGTACATCAATTATGTAAACAAATGCTGGAAGCTTCATAGCATTGCCAGAAGCCTCTTCAGCATCCAGGTCCATGTGCCATGCACAAAATTATACTCCCTCCATTCCTAAATATTTATCTTTTTTAGAAATTTCAAATGGACATATTTTAGAGTGTAGATTCACTCATTTTGCTTCATATGTAGTCACTCGTTGAAATCTCTAGAAAGACAAATATTTAAGAACGGAGGGAGTAGTGCACAAACGCATGGGAGACTCAGCTCAGTCGTTGCGCCACACTAATAGTGAGTAATGAGCAGTCAAATCATAAGCCCCACCTTTCCCACTCTAAGTTGCTCAGAAGAAGCAACCATCAATATGCTCTTCTTTAAATCCGCTCATACTACTCCCTCCGTCACTGTTTATAGAGCGCGCTTCAACAATCTCTGGGACCAAGGCGACTAGCGATCGGCCCGAAAAATAGCATTGGTAGTTATAGCGCGGCGTCTATTACTAGAGGAAATAATGCATACACACATGCATGCAGTGCTTCCACCCCGGGTACACACATGCATACACTTACTCCACTACGGTAGACACCTGGTACATCGAGAGAAAATTGTGTACTTGATTGTGGTTACCATGCCCTAATTAATTGAGCATTAAACCAAACACGTCTAAAATCTCTCTGGTGGTGGAAATGCATGGAGAGAAATGCTGTCAGGACCCTGACTCAATGCCACACCGATCTAGCATGTAACACCTCATATCACTTTGCGGCCTCACGCACGGTATTCCCACGGGTGTCGCCTTACCAGGCCCGGGACCGTTTGCGCCTTTTGGCACACGTATATGATAGTGTCGCTAGCATCCATATGACAAGGAGCCTGGGCTGACATGGCTAGTCGTGAACCCAAAGTGACACTAACTTACAAGGACAGGCATACATGACCCAGCAACGTACGTGTCGGTCATCAGCGAGTGAATCCGGGCTGTAGCAACTGGGCTAGCAGGACTCCGATAAACCGGGCTGCATCAGGCTAACAGGACTCCGGTAGACATTGTGTGACATTTCCCCGAAGGGACAGACACAGGAACGAACAAGGACACATGCCTGCCAGCCTAAGTGTTCCGGAGCAGTAGCAAGTTACCATGGCTAAGTGGAAGCACTAGGAGACATTTCCCGGTAAGAGAGGCTACCAAGGATAAACAACTAGATAGTCAGATTCCATACATACCAAGCATTTCAGTAACACTAACACACACACACAATATGCTCGATATGTGCGAATACAACATGGCATCACAACATGACTCTACAACTCAAGTATTTTATTCAATAGGCTCCGAGGAGTGAGATATTACAAACATGGTTCTCATGACCCAACATACAGAGCATACAAGCAACAAGCACAAACGGAAGCTTAACATGTCTGAATACAGACATCTACAAATGAAAAAGGCTGAGAAGCATGACTGTCTACAAGACCCTTCCAAGGGTACAAGATCGTAGCTGAGGTAACAAGCTAAACGTCGGAGTCCACGCGGAATACTAGCGAGACTGAAGTCTCTCTGCAAAACATAAAATAGGAAAACGTGAGTACAAATGTACCCAGCAAGACTTACATCAGAACTAACTACATATGCATCATTATCAACAAAGGGGGTGGTGGAGTTTAACTACAGCAAGCCAGCTTTGACTCGGTAGCTATCTTGAACTACGACTGCAAGTAACTCTTTTGAGGTGGTGCACATGAGTCCACATATACACCATATCAATACACCACTATGGATCCGCTTCCGTCTCCCTGCGAGAATGCCATCCATAGTACTCATGCTTATCTTGCGTATTTTAGAGTATCCACTTTCACTTGTCTATGAACTGTATAGGCAACCCAGAAGTCCTTTACCGCGGACACGGCTATTCGAATAGATAATGTTAACCCTGCAGGGGTGTACTTCTTCACACACGCTCTTACCACTTATCGCCATTTACACGACATGTACTCGGCAACATTCAAGCGGAAGCCCAACGAGGGTTTCAGCCACGACCTGACTAACCACACAAGTCCAGGTTTATCACCTATTCGGGTTCCATCCGCAAGGAGATCCGGCCGGGGTGTCGCTCATGGCCCCAAACAATGTGAGCAGGGTTCCCAAGCCCACCATCCGGATGCCACTTGGTACACCGTGCCACTGCACCTAATCTGTCCCAAGCTCACCTATACCGGGTGCCACTTGGTAGACTACTAGCACTACCTACAAACACCAGAAACTAGTTGCAACTTCTGGACAGAGATCGAGTTGATTAATAAGTCGAGAGGGGCACTTAAGCAATCCAATGTGTGGTAGTAGCTGATCATGGATCACAAACACAGAACTCAGTTCCCGAGGACGGCTTCAATGAGACAACCCACCATGTACTCCTACATGGCCTCTCACCGCTACCTTTACCAAATGGTTTTCACACACTTAGCTCACACACAGTAGGACATGTTCACAACATTCCAATTCATCCCCGATGAATTAGACCTGACTCAACTCTAAGCGATAGCAGGCATGATAAACAAGCATGAATGAGTAGGCACATCAGGGCTCAAACAACTCCTACTCATGCTAGTGGGTTTCATCTATTTACTGTGGTAATGACAGGTCATGCAGAGGAAAGGGGTTCAACTACCGCAGCAAGTAACAGATATGTTGTTATTGTCCTAATGGAGTAAAAGAGAGCAGGAGCAAGAGAGTGGGATTGTATCGGAATGAACAAGGGTTTTTTGCTTGCCTGGCACTTCTGAAGATAGTATAGTTCTTCATCGGTGTCATCAAACTCATCGTCGGAACGTCGTCTACTGAGAGGGGACAAATACCGGCAAACAAGAAAGAATACAATCATTGCAATGCACAATATGATGCATGAATGTTATATGGCAATATGCTATGGTTTGAGCTAATGCAACTAGTAGCAAGTCAAATGGAGTTGGTTTGAATCCAGGATTCAAATTCAAACTCCATATATGACATTTCAAATGCCATTAATTAAAATTATTGTATACAACAGCTTTAGGTTGTTCAAACATGCACGATAATGCTATAAACAGATTCTTTGGATTTTTCTGATCATTTTTCATATATAACTTGTTTCATTTGGACTTACGGTTGAATTTCTATGAATTTTAGAAGTTTTGAATATTTTCTGGAAATAGTAAATCATTTAAGATTTATTTAAATTCCAGAAACCATTTACTGCATCAGCATGATGTCAGTGTGACGTCATCAGGTCAACAGCATTAGCACAGGTTAAACCTAACGCTCGGACCCACATGTCATAGACTCTGTTCTAACAGAGAGTTAGTTTTTGTTAAACTAAATTAGCCAGGGGTTAGTTTAGCGGGTGGGCCCGGTGTCAGTGGGTGTGGGTTCAATTAGTGGCGCCATTAGCTGCTAATGACGCTGTGCCGGCGGTTAGACGACGGCGACAACCCAGGGCGGCGGTGGCTCGCTGGAGTGGCGCTAGGGGCAGCGGCTGGGTGCGCTGGGGGCACCAGGAGGAAGCTCATGCTCCTGCGCATCCAGCGGAGGCAGCAAAAGGTCGCGGGGCAGTCCGTAGCGGCAACAGTGAGTTGGGCAGCGGCTGGAGCTCGGGCGCCGATGAAGACGGTGCCACAGAGCACGGGAGGAGGAACTAGTGGTGGTGTTCGTCTCCTAGGCGCGTGCGGAGCTCGTTGATGGGTTCGGACGCGAGAGGTAGCAGCTGTGGCCGCGGTGGCGCCATGGCCAGCGGCGAGGGGTTCTCGGGCAAGGTGGTGGGCTATCTAGAGTGCGCGAACAGTAGCAGAAAGAGAAGGGGAAGATGCAGTGGCTCACAGGGAGGCCGGAGAGCGGTTCAGCGGGCTCCGGGGCATCCGGGAGCCAGTGAATCAACGACGGGAAGGTTCGGTGACCGGTGGTGGAGAAGACAGTGATGGCATCGCTGCGGTGCCTCCGGGATCGCCTACTTCATCATGGGGTAGCTTGGTGTCATCGTGGAGTTCTGGACACGGTTGGAGAAGCAAGGGGGAGGTGGTGGACGTGGCGGTGCTCGTCGGCGCTCTCGGGCACACTCGGTCCAAGCGAGAGAGAGGCAGAGTTGGGGGAAAACACGAGGGAGAGTGAGAGGTGGTCGAGGGGTAGCGTGGCGACGTCCTGGGGCCAGGGAGGGAGGCAGACAAGCAGGAGGTGGCCGGCGCGTGCACGCGCATGGCGACCACACGCCCTCCTGCCTACTGGTAGGAGGTTGAAGACGACACAGTGGCTGGTGGGCTGGGCCGCCAGCTGGGCTGCCTAGGTGGGCTGACCTCTCTGGTGGCTTCACAGGTGAGGCCAGGTGAGTCTTTTCCCTTTTTCTCCAATTTAGTTTGTGTTTTCTATTTTCTCTTTGTTTTCTTTGATTTAGTAAAAATACTAAACCACATCTAAAATCCCTGAAATAAATTGTGAGGACCTATTGAATTATTTCCAACAACCCACATTTAGTTTCAGAATTATTTGAGCATTTATAATTTTTATAGCAATTAAATGCCCAAATTCAAATACATAACGATTTAATTCAAGAATCCAGAAATGGCCTAGAAATATGTGCATGATTTTTGCCAGAGGTTTTCACCTTTATCAAAAATCATGAACTTTTCCAAAGGACATTTTGGATTCATTGAAAATGATTTTATTTGATCCTATTTGAATTCATTTGGTTCTAGGGTTTGGATCAATCCCCAGTTCAACTTTCAACAGAATTTAAACATGATGCAAGCAATAAGAAAACACCAGGCAATGCCAGAATCTAGGGATGTGACAACTCACCCCCATTAAACAAGAATCTCGTCCCGAGATTTAGGACGTGAGGTAAGAGGACAGAGGGGACATGGGACTGACAGAGTCTTCATGATCCATTGCATTTCTCAAGGATTTTGATTCATTGCATCATCTTGATCCTGACTTTTTGCTTTGAGAACTACATCCGACATGAGAACGAGAAGAAAGGGAGAATTTTAGAAGAGGTGATCTTCTCGAAGATCGAGCAACTCACAGGATGAGACATAGAACCATCTCTCGAGTTGAGACACAAAACACACATCAAGAGGGGTGGAAAGAAATAGATGACGACGGTTCAACTCCGTGGGAAACAATTCCATGCTTGAGTAAGATGGTGCATGGTTTCAAAGTAGCGAGGAGATAATTGCCATGATACCATAACGAGGCATCTTAGAGGAGGTGACTCGTGGAATCATCCCTTAAGTGGCAAAAATAATTACCTTTGATTCAAAGATCATTGAAACTCTTTATACCAGCTTAAGTCAAATCACAATCAATCATTTGGAGGAGTTCAGTAGAATGACATACTTGGACTAGTATGGATGATGTGGATTAACTTGTTGAAGACAACACAACTTAGAAGCACAATATCAATAACTTAGAAGCAAAAAGATTGGAGACATGCTACAAAAATGGTGGCATCGCCACTTAGAAGCACAATATCAAGGTTTCGAGATCAACAGTTAACATACAGAAGTAGTAGGAACTTAACTGAGGCTTGAAACCAACAATCCTATAAGTCTACGGATTAGTAACACGTGATCCTGATAGAAAGATGAGAAGCCTAGTTCTTAATCCCCGTAGAAGAGAAGAGGTTGACTCATATCAGAAGGGCATAAGTTAAAGGAGTGAAAAGAGCCTTACGTTCCCTTCCACAATCAATTCCCTTACATAACTAAAGAATTTCTAGACTCAACTTCGACCAGTTTGGCTTGGTAATCCTATAGGCAGTCAAGTTCTAATACCAAAGCTGTCAGGACCCCGACTCAATGCCACATTGACCTAGCATGTACCACCTCATATCACTTTGCGGCATCACGCACGGTATTCCCACGGGTGTCTGAAAGCACAAGTGCTCCCTAGGTGGTTTTGGTAATTAATGTCAACATATCTCTTGTTGGACTAACACTTTTATCTAGTATGTTTCAGATAAGTTCAACAATGGAGTGGCATGGACTAAAGGTTGTGGGAACTCCTTCAAGATGCTAAGGACAAAGGATTGGCTCAAGCTTCAAGCTCAAGACTCTTCATTTTACATTTTAGTGATCCAAGATCACATTGAGTCTATAGGAAAAGCCAATACTATCAAGGAGGGATGAGGTGTTGCTTAATGAGTTTCTTGCTCCACAGTGCTTAGTGATATGCTCCAAAACCCTCAACTACTTTCTCACTTCCACACATATGTCCTAAACCTAAAGTCAAACTCGGCCCCACTGATTCTTTCTATCCGGCGCCACCAAGTTCAGATGACATAGCCACTGCCACAAACCCTAGGCAAATCGGTCTCATCGATAGGGATCTCGGTCTCACCAAGATGGGTTTGTTATCTCTCTGTGTATGTCCATTACCAAAATCGGTCTCACTGAGTTTAAGCAATCGGTACTACCGAGATTACAATGTAAACTTCCTGGTTGACTCATTACCAAAATCGGTCCAACCGAGTTTGCTTGACCAACTCTATGGAAAGCTTATTACCAAAATCGGTCTCACCGAGTTTGTGTAATCGGTCTTACCGAGATTACGTTATGCCCTAACCCTAACCAAATCGGTCTTACCGAGTTACATACCGGTCCCACCGAAAATCCTAACAGTCACTAGGTTTACTAAATCGGTCCGACCGAGTCTGTTGAGTCAGTCCCACCGAGTTTGGTAAATTGTGTGTAACGGTTAGATTTTGTGTGGAGGCTATATATACCCCTCCACCTCCTCTTCATTCGTGGAGAGAGCCATCAGACTGAACCTACACTTCCAGCATACATTTTCTGAGAGAGAACTACCTACTCATGTGTTGAGGCCAAGATATTCCATTCCTACCATATGAATCTTGATCTCTAGCCTTCCCCAAGTTGCTTTCCACTCAAATCTTCTTTCCACCAGATCCAAAACCTATGAGAGAGAGTTGAGTGTTGGGGAGACTATCATTTGAAGCACAAGAGCAAGGAGTTCATCATCAACGCACCATTTGTTACTTCTTGGAGAGTGGTGTCTCCTAGATTGTCTAGGTTTCACTTGTGAGCCTCCGACAAGATTGTGGAGTTGAACCAAGGAGTTTGTAAGGGCAAGGAGATCGCCTACTTCGTGAAGATCTACCGCTAGTGAGGCAAGTCCTTCGTGGGCGACGACCATGGTGGGATAGACAAGGTTGCTTCTTCGTGGACCCTTCGTGGGTGGAGCCCTCCGTGGACTGGTGCAACCGTTACCCTTTGTGGGTTGAAGTCTCCATCAACGTGGATGTACGATAGCACCACCTATCGGAACCACGCCAAAACATCCGTGTCTCCAATTGCGTTTGAATCCTCCAAAACCCTTCCCTTTACATTCTTACAAGTTGCATGCTTTACTTTCCGCTGCTCATACAGTCTTTGCATGCTTGCTTGTTATGCATTGTGAATGTTAAACTTGTGCCTAAACTCCACTTAAACTTAAATAATCTTAAAAACTGCAACTTTGGTACATAGTGTCTAATCCCCCCCTCTAGACACCTCTTCTCAAGGTCCTACAGTGTCGCCTTACCAGGTCCGGGACCGTTTGTGCGTTTTGGCACACGTATATGATAGTGTCGCTAGCATCCATATGACAAGGAGCCCGGGCTGACATGGCTAGTCGTGAACCCAAAGTGACACTAACTTACAGGGACAGGCATCCATGACCCAGCAACGAACGTGTCGGTCATCAGCGAGTGAATTCGGGCTGTAGCAACTGGGCTAGCAGGACTCCGGTAAACCGGGCTGTAGTAGGCTAACAGGACTCCGGTAGACACTGCGTGACATTTCCCCGAAGGGACAGACACAGGAACGAAGAAGGACACATGCCGGCCAGCCTAAGTTTTCCGGAGTAGTAGCAAGCTACCATGGCTCAGTGGAAGCACTAGGAGACATTTCCCGGTAAGAGAGGCTACCAAGGATAAACAACTAGATAGTCAGGTCCCACACATACCAAGCATTTCAATAACACACACACAATATGCTCGATATGTGCGAATACAACATGGCATCACAACATGACTCTACAACTCAAGTATTTTATTCAATAGGCTCCAAGGAGCGAGATATTACAAACATGGGTCTCATGACCCAACATACAGAGCATACAAGCAACAAGCACAACCGGAAGCTTAACATGTCTGAGTACAGACATCTACAAATGAAAAAGGCTGGGAAGCATGACTGTCTACAAGACCCTCCCAAGGGTACAAGATCGTAGCTGAGGTAACAAGCTAAACGTCGGATTCCATGCGGAACTACTAGCGAGACGTAAGTCTCTCTGCAAAACATAAAATAGGCAAATGTGAGTACAAATGTACCCAGCAAGACTTACATCAGAACTAACTACATATGCATCATTATCAATAAAGGGGGTGGTGGAGTTTAACTACAGCAAGCCAGCTCTGACTCGCTGGCTATCTTGAACTACGACTGCAAGTAACTCTTTTGAGGTGGCGCACATGAGTCCACATATACACCATATCAATACACCACTATGGATCCGCTCCCGTCTTCCTATGAGAATGCCATCCATAGCACTCACGCTTATCTTGCGTATTTTAGTGTATCCACTTTCACTTGTCTATGAACTGTATAGGCAACCCAGAAGTCCTTTACCACGGACACGGCTATTCGAATAGATAATGCTAACCCTGCAGGGGTGTACTTCTTCACACACGCTCTCACCACTTATCGCTGTTTACACGACATGTACTCGGCAACCGTCAAGCGGAAGCCCAGCGAGGGTGTCGGCCACGACCTGACTAACCACACAAGTCTCTCGTCTAGGTTTATCACCTATTCGGGTTCCATCCGCAAGGAGATCCGGCTGGGGTGTCGCTCACGGCCCCAAACGATGTGAGCAGGGTTCCCAAGCCCACCATCCGGGTGCCACTTGGTACACCGTGCCACTGCACCTAGTCTGTCCCAAGCTCACCTGTACCGGGTGCCACTTGGTAGACTACTAGCACTACCTACAAACACCAGAAACTAGTTGCAACTCCTGGACAGAGATCGAGTTGATTAATAAGTCGAGAGGGGCACTTAAGCATTCCAATGTGTGGTAGTAGTTGATCATGGATCACAAACACAGAACTCATTTCCTGAGGATGGCTTCAATGAGACAACCCACCATGTACTCCTACATGGCCTCTCACCGCTACCTTTACCAAATCGTGTTCACACACTTAGCTCACACACAGTATGACATGTTTACAACATTCCAATTCATCCCCGATGAATCAGACCTGACTCAACTCTAAGCGATAGTAGGCATGACAAACAAGCATGAATGAGTGGCACATTAGGGCTCAGACAACTCCTACTCATGCTAGTGGGTTTCATCTATTTACTGTGGCAATGACAGGTCATGCAGAGGAAAGGGGTTCAACTACCACAACAAGTAACAGATATGTCGTTGTTGTCCTAATGCAGTAAAAGAGAGCAGTAGCGTGAGAGTGGGATTGTATCGGAATGAACAAGGGGTTTTTGCTTGCCTGGCACTTCTGAAGATAGTATAGTTCTTCATCGGTGTCATCGAACTCATCATCGGAACATCGTCTATTGAGAGGGGACAAATACCGGCAAACAATAAAGAATACAATCAATGCAATGCACAATATGATGCATGAATGTTATATGGCAATATGCTGTGGTTTGAGCTAATGCAACTAGTAGCAAGTCAAATGGAGTTGGTTTGAATCGAGGATTCAAATTCAAACTCCATATATGACATTTCAAATGCCATTAATTCAAATTATTGTATACAGCAGCTTTAAGTTGTTCAAACATGCACGATAATGCCATAAACAGATTCTTTGGATTTTTCTGATCATTTTTCATATATAACTTGTTTCATTTGGAGTTACGGTTGAATTTCTATGAATTTTAGAAGTTTTGAATATTTTTTGAAAATAGTAAATCATTTAAGATTTATTTAAATTCCAGAAACCATTTACTGCATCAGCATGACATCAGTGTGACGTCATCAGGTCAACAACGTTAGCACAGGTTAAACCTGACGCTCGGACCCACATGTCATAGACTCTGTTCTAACAGAGAGTTAGTTTTTGTTAAACTAAATTAGCCAGGGGTTAGTTTAGCGGGTGGGGCTTGGTGTCAGTGGGTGTGGGTTCAATTAGTGGCGCCATTAGCCACTAATGACGCTGCCACGTCGGTTGCGCCGGCGGTTAGACAACGGCAACGACCCAGGGCGGTGGTGGCTCGCTGGAGTGGCGCTAGGGGCAGCGGCTGGGTGCGCTGGGGGCACCAAGAGGAAGCTCATGCTCCCGCGCATCCAGCGGAGGCAGCAGAAGGTCGCGGGGCGGTCCGTAGCGGCGGCGGCGGAGAGTTGGGTGGCGGCCGGAGCTCGGGCGCCGAGGAAGACGGCGCCACAGAGCACAGGAGGAGGAACTAGTGGTGGTGTTCGTCTCCTAGGCGCGTGCGGAGCTCGTTGATGGGTTCGGACGCGAGAGGCAGCAGCTGTGGCCGCGGCGGTGCCATGGCCGGCAGCAAGGGGTTCTCGGGCAAGGTGGTGGGCTAGCTAGAGTGCGCGAACAGCAACAGAAAGAGAAGGGGGAGATGCGCTGGCTCACAGGGAGGTCGGAGAGCGGTTCAGCGGGCTCGGGGGCGTCCGAGAGCCAGCGAATCGACGATGGGAAGGTCCGGTGACCGGTGGTGGAGAAGATGGTGATGGCATTTCTGCAGTGCCTCCGGGCTCGCCTGCTTCGTCATGGGGTAGCCTGGTGTCGTCGTGGAGTTGTGGACACAGTCGGAGAAGTGAGGGGGAGGCGGTGGACGCGGCGGTACTCGTCGGCGCTCTCGAGCACACTCGATCCAAGCAAGAGAGAGAGAGCAGAGGAGGGGGAAACACGAGGGAGAGTGAGAGGCGGTCGAGGGGTAGCGTGGCGACGTCTTGGGGCCGGGGAGGGAGGCAGACAAGCAGGAGGTGGCTGTCGCGTGCGCGCGCACGGCGACCACACGCCCTCCTGCCTACTGGTAGGAGGTTGAAGACGGTGCAGTGGCTGGTGGGCTGGGCCGCCAGCTGGGCTGCCTAGGTGGGTTGACCTCTCTGGTGGCTTCACAGGTGAGGCCAGGTGAGTCTTTTCCCTTTTTCTCCAATTTAGTTTCTGTTTTCTATTTTCTCTTTGTTTTCTTTGATTTAGTAAAAATACTAAACCACATCTAAAAATCCTAAAATAAATTGTGAGGACCTCTTGAATTATTTCTAACAACCCACATTTAATTTCAGAATTATTTGAGCATTTATAATTGTTATAGCAATTAAATGCCCAAATTCAAATATATAACGATTTAATTCAAGAGTCGAGAAATGGCCTAGAAATATGTGCATCATTTTTGCCAGAGGTTTTCACCTTTATCAAAAATCATGAACTTTTGCAAAGGACATTTTGGATTCATTGAAAATGATTTTATTTGATCCTATTTGAATTCATTTGGTGATAGGGTTTGGATCAATCCCCATTTCAACTTTCAACAGAATTTAAACATGATGCAAGCAATAAGCGAACACCAGGCAGTGCCAGAATCTAGGGATGTGACAAATGCATGAGAATGAAGCGCGCCCTGTAAACTGTGATGGAGGGAGTAGTAGTATGAAGGTGCAAAACCAAGTATGCGTATGGCCAGTCGGTCAACGCATTTCCTCTTGGCATATCAATGACATGTGGGACCAGAGTGTGAGAAAACCAATCTCAATTGACGGTAAAATGGCCAGCCCACCATTCCTTGAGAGAGACGAGGAGCGAGAACACACAGACGGGCTCGCACGTAGGCCAAGATATATTCGAGCATGGTTGATCGATAAAATCATTACATGTTCGATGTTTTTTAATAGTACTATTGTGCTACCGTTTTTCGCAGTTCTCCCGAATAAATGTGTACTTTATCAGAGATTAAAATAAAATAAGAGTACATACGCTCCACCATGTGGTTCCTAGTACCCGTATACTAGTAGTAGTACTACTCATACTACTAAACCTTGCACTTGGCTCTTCGCCTCTTCGTGAAGTCGAACAATGATGGTACTACAATGTACGCCTCTCGCAATCTGACGCAGAATGAACTGCTGCACGTCCACCGCCTGGGCGAGGGTAGGTTGCATTAGTCAAAAGCTTCTCGTTGTCCTGCGAGACACCAGGCTTGAGGTAGACGAAGAGGGCGTATGCGAGCTTCACCTTGTCCCACAAGCTTCTCCTTGTTCTGCGAGTTGACGGGACACACCAAAAAGTAATGCTAGTCCATACTCCCTCCTTTCCGATTAATATGGCTTAATCTTTTTTGTGGGTAAATGAGAGAGCTTTATTCATATATAAGCATTCTTAGGAAAATCAGCCAAGAGACTGGTCACTAGGAAGCGAGGTACCCCACAAAAAAAGAAGAAGGAAGCGAGGTGTTTCATCAAGCCAGCTCTTGGTCACATTCAAAGTGCAGCAAGCACGTTTCGCACAAAGATGCGCCACAAGGTTTGCTGACCTATTTACATGCTGAATAAGAGAAAAAAATATTACTGAGCGCTCCTATTTCTAACAGGATAGGAGATAGAATTAAGTGAGAATTTTGGTGAGTGTTCCATGCAATCAACTTCCATTATCACATGCAAGAACCCTCGAAGAGAACCAAATGTGTTGAATATTGCTTTATCACAGATTAAAATAAAATAAGAGTGCAGGTGCTCCACCATCCGGTTCCTAGTAGTACATACGTACCTGTATAGTAGTACTAGTAGTAAACTTTGCGCTTGGCTGTTCACCTCTTTGGGAAGTTGAACAATAATGGTACTAGTATAGTGTATGCTTCTGGCAATCTGACACCGAATTAACTATTGCATGTCCACCGCCCGAGCGAGGGAGAGCTTGCATTAGTCAAAAGTTTCTCCTTGTCATGCGAGCCACTGCGCGCAAGCTTCCCCCATCATGCAAGCTTCTCCTCGTTCGGCAAGTTGACGGGACACAACAATGTAATGCTAGTCCATACTGCCTCCTTTCCGGTTAATATGGCTTAATTTGAAACGAGATAAATACACAGTCTGCCACTGTATATTTGTAAAAATATGGTCAGTGGACTTCATAATATGCTCATTGCACTCAATATATACATATTCCGGTGTTTATACGGTCACTAGCTCACCCTGGCTGAGTATGTGTGTGCATGCATGTGTAGGTTGAGCACTTGAGTGTGACCGTGTGTGTTCCATCGTGTGCTCG
This sequence comes from Triticum dicoccoides, assembly GCF_002162155.2. Lineage (NCBI taxonomy): Eukaryota > Viridiplantae > Streptophyta > Magnoliopsida > Poales > Poaceae > Triticum > Triticum dicoccoides. The sequence continues at coordinate 417,441,128 of NC_041391.1, read as the reverse complement.
GACATGCATGCATTAGGGCGTCGCGTGCGTTTTTGCATCCATGTGTACGTGTGACTATTGCATGCATGCACGAGGTTGTAGTCCCTCACATTCACATGTTCATAAGTCAATGCTTTGTCAAAAAGTTGCATGCAAGGTTTAATCATTCGTTGTTCACGTATGCATTCCCGATATTAATACATTGGTAAAGACAATTTCTTGAGGAAAACGAGCCCATGAATTGAGTACAAAGGGGACCAATAAGCCAGGACGGAGGGAGTGCTAGTAGTGAACCGGAAGGAGGGAGTAGGTACTGGTAATACTACGTATCAACATGCAGTAACAAAATTCCTCTATGTGCATCTTGTCTACGTGTCATGCAAGAAAATAGAGATAAGTACAAGTGAGACTTAGGAACGGTCATACACATAAAGGGAGTACATGTAGGGGCCACTCAGGAGCAATCAAATCACACAGTAAGTTAGTCGGAAAAAGCAACCATCATTAAACTCTTCAATGACACGCATGCAATATAAAATGGTTGATATGGAGAGAAAAACAAAACCAGTATATATACACTAGCAGGAGCCTAAGCTACAAGCCTGCTTGCTTGGGTTGATCTCTTCACAAGCATAGAACGACGGTGGCCACACCGCTGGTCACAGATCCGACCTGATCCCGCCGCTTGGGGAAGGGGATGATGTTTTGCATAGATGCGGTTGACAGTGGCGAGGGAGAAAACCCATAGTCAGTGTGCCCCGATCGGGGTTCCTAGTGGTATGGGCTGATGCCGCCTCCCAACCGCCGCTCTAGCTACAGCTCGACGTCCTAGGTAGAACTTCCTTTTGGAGCCGGCTTGCTCCACTATCGCAGTGATATGTCCATTTTGCATCATGTTTTCATACTGTTATTTAAGAGTAATGCTTTTTGGAGTAATTCTAATGCCTTTTCTCTCTAATATGCAAGGTTTACACAAAGAGGGATAATTCCGGCAGCTGGAAATCTGGACCTGGAAAAGCTACGTCAGGCTACCTATTCTGCACAACTCCAAATAAGCTGAAACTTCACAGAGAATGTTTATGGAATATTTGAGGAATATTGGAGCAAATAACTACCAGAGGGGGCCCACCAGGTGGGCACAACCCACCTGGGCGCGCCCTAGTGGGTTGTGCTCACACAGGCCCACCTGCGGTGCCCATCTTCTGGTATAAGTCATTTTGACCTAGAAAAATAAGGAGATGACTTTCGGGACAGAGTGCCGCCATCTCGAGGCGGAATTTGGGCAGGAGCACTTTTGCCCTCCGGTGGAGCGATTCTGCCGGGGAAACTTCCCTCCCAGAGTGGGAAATCATCGTCATCATCATCACCAACAACTCTCCCACCTTGTGGAGGGCAATCTCCATCAACATCTTCAACAGCACCATCTCCTCTCAAACCCTAGTTCATCTCTTGTGTTCAGTCTTGTTACCGGAACTATAGATTGGTGCTTGTGGGTGACTAGTAGTGTTGGTTACATCTTGTAGTTGATTACTATATGGTTTATTTGGTGGAAGATTATATGTTCAGATCCAATATGCTATTTAATACCCCTCCAATCTTGAGCATGATTATCACTTGCGAGTAGTTACTTTTGTTCTCGAGGTCACAGGAGAAATCATGTTGCAAGTAATCATGTGAACTTGATATGTGTTTGATATTTTGATAGTATGCATGTTGTGATTCCCTTAGTGGTGTCATGTGAATGTCGACTACATGACACTTCACCATATTTGGGCCTAAGGGAATGCATTCTGGAGTAGCAATTAGATGATGGGTTGCAAGAGTGATAGAATCTTGAACCCCAGTTTATGCGCTATTCCGCAAGGGACCGATTGGATCCAAAAGTTTAATGCTATGGTTAGAATTTATTCTTAATACTTTTCTCGTAGTTGCGGATACTTGCGGGAGGGTTAATCATAAGTAGGAGGTTTGTTCAAGTAAGAACAACACCTAAGCACCGGTCCACCCACATATCAAATTATCAAAGAAGCGAACACAAATTAAACCAACATGATGAAAGTGACTAGATGAAAATCCTGTGTACCCTCAAGAATGCTTTGCTTATTATAAGAGACTGTTTCAGCCTATACTTTGCCTCAAAAGGATTGGGCTACCTTGCTGTACTTTTGTTACTACTATCGTTATTTGATCGTTACAAATTATCTTGCTATCAAACTACTCTGCTACTTACAACTTCAGCACTTGCAGACATTACCTTGCTGAAAACCAGTTGTCATTTCCTTCTGCTCCCCGTTGGGTTCGACACTCTTACTTATCGAAAAGAGCTACAATTGATCGCCTATACTTGTGGGTTATCAAGGCTATTTTCTGGCGCCATTGCCAGGGAGTGAAGCGCCTTTGGTAAGTGGAATTTGGTAAGGGAACATTTATATAGTGTGCTGAAATTTATTGTCACTTGTTATTATGGAAAACAATTCTTTGAGGGGTTTGTTTGGGGTATCTCCACCTCATTCGAAACCAAAATTAGCTACCCCTCAACCTACTGCACCTACTTAAAATATTGAATATGAAATTCCTTCGGGTATGATAGAACAACTGCTAGCTAATCCTTATGCAGGAGATGGAACCGAACATCCTGATATGCACTTGATATATGTAGAACAAATTTGTGGGTTGTTCAAGCTTGCAGGTTTACCCGGAGATGAAGTTATGAAGAAGGTTTTCCCTTTATCTCTGAAGTGAAAAGCATTGGCATAGTATAAGCTATGCGATGATATTGGATCTTAGAATTGGAATCGATTGAAATAGGAGTTCCACCAAAAAAATTATCATGTGCATCTAGTTCATCATGATCGGAATTATATATATAATTTTTGGCCTCGTGAAGGAGAAAGTATCGCTCTATCTTGGGGGAGGCTTATGTCAATGTTATATTCATGCCCCAATCATGAGGTCTCAAGAGAAATATTATCCAGAACTTTTATGCTCGGCTTTCTCGTAATGATCAAACCATGCTTGATACTTCTTGTGTTGGTTCTTTTATGAAGAAGACTATTGAATTCCGGTGGGATCTTTTGGAAATAATTAAACGCAACTCTGAAGATTGGGAAATTGACAAAGGTAAAGAGTCAGGTATTAAACTTAAGTACGATCGTGTTAAATCTTTTATGGATACCGATGCTTTTCAAAAGTTTAGCACTAAATATGGACTTGACTCTGAGATAGTAGCCTCCTTTTGGGAAACATTTGCTACTCATGTTGATCTCCCTAAAAAGATGTGGTTTAAATATCACCCACCTATTAAAGAAGAAATTAAAGAACATGTACTAGTTGAAGAAGAAACTATACTTTACAATGTTGATCCAGTTGTTCCTACTACTTATATTGAGAAACCACCTTTCCCTGTTAGGATGAAGGAACATGCTAAAGTTTGAACTGTGGTCAACAAAAGCTATATTAGAACACCTAAACCCGATGAACAAATTAAAGTAGAACCTAGTATTGCTATGGTTAAAGATCTCTTAGAAGAAGATATGGATGGGCATGTTATTTACTTTTGTGAAGAAGCTGCTAGAATTGCCAAACCTGATAAAAAGGGTAAACATAGACCTGTTGTTGGCATGCCCGTCATCTCAGTTAAAATAGGAGATCACTGTTATGATGGTTTATGTGACATAGGTGCTAGTGTGAGTGCTATTCCTTACACCTTATATCAAGAAATTATGAATGACATAGCACCCGCAGAAATAGAAGACATAGATGTTACTATTAAACTTGCTAATAGAGACAGTTTATCATCATTTTGGATTGTTAGAGATGTTGAAGTCTTGTGTGGGAAAATAAAATACCCTACTGATTTTCTTGTTCTTGGTCCCCACAAGATGACTTTTGTCCCATTATCTTTGGTAGACCTTTCTTGAACACCGTTAATGCTAAAATAGGCTGTGAGAAACAAACTGTCGGTGTTAGTTTTGGTGATGAGTCTCATGAGTTTAATTTTTCCAAGTTTTGTAGGAAGCTTCATGAAAAAGAATTGCCTAGTAAGGATGAATTAATTGGTCTTACTTCTATTGCTGTACCACCTACTGATCCATTAGAACAATATTTGCTAGACCATGAAAATGATTTTCATATGCATGAAAGAAATGAATAGATAAGATTTTGTTTGAACAACGCCCTCTGCTTAAACACAATTTGCCTATTGAAACTCTGGGAGGTCCTCCTCCACCTAAAGGTGATCCTATGTTTGAATTAAAACAATTGCCAAACACTTTGAATTATGCTTATCTTGATGAAAAGAAGATATATCCTGTTATTATCGGTGCTAACCTTTCAGAACATGAAGAAGAAAGATTATTGGAAGTTCTAAGGAAGCACCGAGCTGATATTGGATATACCCTTGATGATTTAAAGGGCATTAGTCCCACTCTATGTCAGCACAAAATTAATATGGAACCTGATGCTAAACCTGTTGTTGATCACCAACGTCGGTTAAATCCAAAGATGAAAGAAGTGATAAGATGGAAATATTAAAACTTCTGGAAGCAGGTATAATCTATCCTATAGATGATAGTAGATGGGTGAGTCTTGTTCATTGTGTCCCTAACAAAGGAGGTATAACTGTTGTTCCTAATGATAAGAATGAACTTATTCCACAAAGAATTGTTACATGTAATAGAATGGTAATTGATTTTAGAAAATTAAACAAATCAACTAGAAAAGATCATTACCCTCTGACTTTTATTGATCAAATTCTAAGCACACACACTTTTGCTTCCTTGATGGATATTCTAGTTTTTCGCAAATACCTGTTTCTCAACCTGATCAAGAAAAGACCACTTTTCTTGTCCCTTTGGAACCTATGCTTATAGACGTATGCCTTTTAGTTTATGTAATGCACCTCCTACTTCTCAAAGATATATGACTGCTATATTCTCTGACTTTTGTGAAAAGATTGTTGAGGTTTTCATGGATGACTTCTCTGTTTATGGGAAGTCTTTTGATGATTGTTTAAGCAATCTTGATCAATTTTTGCAGAGATGTGAACAAACAAATCTTGTCTTCAATTGGGAGAAGTGCCACTTTATGGTTAATGAAGGCATTGTCTTGGGTCATAAAATTTCTGAAAGAGGTATTGAAGTGGACAAAGCTAAGGTTGATGCAATTGAGTAAATGCCATGTCCTAAAGATATAAAAGGTATTCGTAGTTTCTTAGGTCATGCTGGTTTTTATAGGAGATTTATCAAAGACTTTTTTAAAATTTCTAGGCCTCTTATGAATCTTTTGCAAAAGGATATTCCTTTTGTTTTTGATGATAATTGTTTAGAAGCCTTTGAAACACTCAAGAAAGCCTTAATTTCTGCACCTATTATTCAACTACCTGATTGGAACCTGCCTTTTGAAATTATGTGTGATGCTAGTGATTATGTAGTTGGTGTTGTTCTAGGACAAAGAGTTGATAAGAAATTGAATGTTGTTCATTATGCTAGTAAAACTCTAGATAGTGCTCAAAGAAATTATGCTACTACTGAAAAAGAGTTCTTAGTAGTGGTGTTTGCTTGTGATAAATTTAGACCTTATATTGTTGATTCCAAAGTAACTGTTCACACAAACCATGCTGCTATTAAATATCTTATGGAAAAGAAAGATGCTAAACCTAGACTTACTCGATGGGTTCTCTTGTTACAAGAATTTGATTTACATATCATTGGTAGAAAAGGAGCTGAGAACCCCGTAGCTGATAATTTATCTAGGCTTGAAAATGTGCCTAATGACCCACTACCTATTGATGATAGTTTTCCTGATGAGTAGTTAGCTGCAATAAATGTTGCTCACAACACTCCTTGGTATGCTGACTATGCTAATTATATTGTTGCTAAATATTTACCACCTAGCTTTACATATCAATAAAAGAAAAATTCTTTTATGATTTAAGACATTACTTTTGGGATGACCCACATCTTTACAAACAAGGAGTAGATGGTATTATTAGACGTTGTGTACCTAAGCATGAACAGGGACAAATCCTACAGAAATGTCACTCCGAAGCTTATGGTGGACATCATGCCGGAGATAGAACTGCTCACAAGGTATTGTAATCTGGATCTCATTGGCCTACTCTGTTCAAGGATGCCCGGAAGTTTGTCTTATCTTGTGATGAATGTCAAAGAATAGGTAATACCGGTAAGCATCAAGAAATGCCTATGAATTATTCACTAGCTGTTGAACCATTTGATGTTTGGGGATTTGATTACATGGGACCTTTTCCTTCCTCTAATGGGTATACACATATTTTGGTTGCTGTTGATTATGTTACTAAATGGGTAGAAGCTATTCCAACCAGTAGTGTTGATCACAACACCTCTATTAAAATGCTTAAGGAAGTTATTTTCCCAAGGTTTGGAGTCCCTAGATATTTAATGACTGATGGTGGTTCACACTTTATTCATGGTGCTTTCCGTAAAATGCTTGCCATGTATGATGTTAACTATAGAATTGCATCACCTTATCATCCTCAGTCTAGTGGTCAAGTAGAACTTAGCAATAGAGAAATAAAATTAATTTTGCCAAAGACTGTCAATAGGTCCAGGAAGAATTGGTCTAAGAAATTAGATGATGCAATTTGGGCTTATAGAACAGCATATAAAAATCCTATGGGTATGTCTCCATATAAAATGGTTTATGCAAAAGCTTGTCATTTGCCTCTTGAGTTAAAACATAAACTATATTGGGCCATCAAAGAGCTCAATTATGATTTCAAACTTGCTGGTGAAAATAGGTTATTTGATATTAGCTCATTACATGAATGGAGAACACAAGCTTATGAAAATGCATAATTATTCAAAGAAAAAGTTAAAAGATGGCATGACAAAAGAATCCAAAGCGTGAGTTCAAAGTCGGAGAATATGTTCTTTTGTATAACTCTCGTTTCAGATTCTTTGCAAGAAAACTCCTCTCAAAATGGGAAGGCACTTATGTTATCGAGGAGGTTTATCGGTCTAAAGCCATCAAAATAAATAATTCTGAAGGTACTAACCCGAAGGTTGTCAATGGGCAACGAATAAAGCATTATATATCAGGTGCGCCCATTAATGTTGAAAGTAATATTATCCAAACTTTGACACCGAAAGAACACATAAAAAAGTCCTTCCGGAACACTCCAGAATCGTGAAAATAAGGAGGTACATGATACGGTAAGTAAACGTACTCCGAAAAATCTGCAAAAATATTTTTATCAGTTTCAGAATATTTTGAAAATTAGGAAATAAAGAAACTTCCAGGAAGCGTCCCCAGGTGGGCACAAGACACCAGGGTGCGCCAGGCTTGCCTGGTGCGCCAAGGTGGGTTGTGCCCACCTGGGAGACCTTCCGGACTCCATTTTTCTTCCGTTTGCTTGTCCCCCAAGATAAAAAAATCTATATATACTTCCCCAACCTGTTGGTTACCGTATTGCGGAGAAATCCCCTGTTTTCTTTTCTTGCTGTTTTCGGTCAGATCTTTTGAGCTAGGCATCATGTCTTCTTCTTCCTCCAACAACGTGGAAGAGGACGCTTCGTTGATGAAGATCAAGCTGAAGAGAGAAGAGCTCGCAGAAGCCGTCAGAGTAGACGAGAGCAAGGATGTTACCATAGATCAACCTCCGGTCTTCGAACAAGCATTGCCAGCCGAGGAGGAAGAGGAAGATATCATTAAACCTTACCTTGCTCACCTTACTCCTGCTGAGATTGAAGCCTTTCACATCATTGAAATAGTTCGCATACAGAATAAGTATCTCATTCATGAAAATATTCTGCATCAAGAGCATATCATCCATCTCCGGAGCGTCATCCGTCGGCTAGAGAATCTCTTGATCCTTAAGGATAGGATCGCTTCACCACCACCATCGTATTCTTCACCACCAAAGGAGAACTGAGTATCGGGAATGGGCACTCCCCTTGGCTTCCACCAAGCTTGGGGGAGGAGCCCCGGTATCGTATCATCCCACTATCTTTTTGCCTTTACTTATTCTAGTTCGATCTTTTGCTTTAGATGAATAAAAGTTAGTTTGATCCTTTCTTCTTTGAGAGTTTGCTTAGTCATCTATCCTTGTAATCGTGTGCAAGTTATATAATAAAGTTTAGTTTGACTTTTTTCTTTCTTTACTTTCATGTTGCAAATAAAATAAAAAGAGAAAGGAAATAAATAAAAAAGATCATGTACTAATCTTATGGTAGGTGATGACACCACATAAGGAAAATTATAAGTAGGAAATTTTATTAGAGATTGACAAACATAGCATTAGTCAATGATGCAACTCATGAAAGAATTAATAAGGGAAGAGAAGATTCGCAAATAAATAAACTATCCTAGAAATCTTTTGTGATTGTGACCCCTCATCAAAAAAATTATATGCCGAAATTGTTGACGTTGGACAAGGAAGACAACTTAATGGTTTATGTTTGTTTATATTCACATAGAAGTCATATTGTCATAGATCCTTTAACATGTGGTGCTTTCCCCCTATCTTTGCTAGCCAAAAATTCCGCACTAAGTAGAGATACTACTTGTGCATCCAAAAACCCTTAAACCCAAATCTTATTTTCGAGAGTCCACCATACCTACCTAGGGATTGAGCAAGATGCCTCAAGTAAGTTGTCATCGGTGCAAAAAGGCAATAAAAATTGCTTCTAAAAGTGTGAGATCATTTAGTGTAAGAGAAAATTGAGTGTTGCACAAACTTGTGATGGTGAAGAATAAAAGCGTCATACTGCATAATAAATGTCGCTATCACAAGGGGCAATGCAACGTGACATTCTTTTGCACTAAGGGGTTGAGCATACAAACAAATAAGCGCAAGGCAACCTCTGCTTCCCTCTGTGAAGGGCCTATCTTTTACTTTTATGTATTTACTTTTATGTATTTACTTTTATGCAAAGAGTCGAAGTTTTCCTTCTATTCCTTTTTATTTTTCTCCTTGGGCAAGCATCATGTGGTGAGGAAAGATCTAGGAACATATGTCCAGTTGAATATAGATAGCATGAGTTACTATTGTTGACATCACCCTTGAGGTGAATACATTGGGAGGAGAAACTATAAGCCCCTATCTTTCTGTGTGTTCGGTTGAAATGTTTTGCTCATGTGTATGTGGTGAGTGTTAGCAATCATAGAAGACTATATGATGGTTGAGTATGTGGACTTGCCTAAAGGCTTCGATACGTGACCCTTCCTGAATAGATGATGAATTGTAGTTGCAAAGTTGATTGAGAAGATAGTTTGTTGGTTTTTAATTGATTTTTTGCTTCACACTTCAATTGTGTGATGAATTGTTACTTATTCATGAGAAGTATATGATAAAAGTTCTATGATAAAAGTCTTATGTTTAATTTTATCACTGTTATAATAATCAACATGATGCATCTATGTCCGTATTTTGTTTTTATTGACACCTCTCTCTCAAAGCATGTGGATATGTTTTTCAATTTCAGTTTTCGCTTGAGGACAAGCGAGGTCTAAGCTTGGGGGTGTTGATACGTCCATTTTGCATCATGTTTTCCTACTGGTATTTATGTTGTTCTATTGTATAATAATGCCTTTTGGAGTCATTCTAATGCCTCTTCTCTCATAATATGCAAGGCACATATGTTCAATTGAATATAGGTAGCATGAGTTATTATTGTTGACATCACCCTTGAGGTGAATATGTTGGGGTGGTGAAACTATAAGCCCCTATCTTTCTATGTGTCCGGTTGAAACGTTTCGATCATGTGTACGCGGTGAGTGTTAGCAATCATAGAAGACTATATGATGGTTGGGTATGTGGAATTGCCTAAAGGCTCCGATACATGACCCTTCCTGAAATGATGATGAATTGTAGCTGCAAAGTTGACAGAGAACATAGTTTATTGGTTTTTAATAGAGTTTTTGCTTTATACTTCATTTGTGTGATGAATTGTCACTTACTCATGAGAAGTCTATGATAAAGTCCTATAATGTTTAAATTTGTTGCTGTTATAATAATCTACATGATGCCTCTATGTCTGTATTTTGTTTTTATCGACGCCTCTCTCTCTAAGCATGTCGACATGTTTTTCGATTTTGGTTTTCGCTTGAGGACAAGCGATGTCTAAGCTTGAGGGAGTCGATACGTCCATTTTGCATCATGTTTTCATACTATTATTTAAGATGTTTTTATCCATAATAGTGCTTTTTGGAGTAATTCTAATGCCTTTTCTCTCATAATATGCAAGGTTTACACGAAGAGGGAGAATTCCGACAGCTGGAAATCTGGACCTGGAAAAGCTACGTCAGGCTACCTATTCTGCACAACTCCAAATAAGTTGAAACTTCACGGAGAATTTTTATGAAATAGTTGAGGAATATTTGAGCAAATAACTACCAGAGGGGGCCCACCAGGTGGGCACAACCCACCTAGGCATGCCAGGGAGCCCAGGCACGCCCGGGAGCCCAGGCACGCCCGGGTGGGTTGTGCTCACCCAGGCCCACCTCCGGTGCCCATCTTCTGGTATATAAGTCATGTTGACCTAGAAAAAATAAGGAGAGGACTTTCATGACGGAGCGCCGCCGTCTCGAGGCGGAACTTGGGCAGGAGCACTTCTGCCCTCCGGTGGAGCGATTTCGCCAGGGGAACTTCCATCCCGGAGGGGGAAAGCATCGTCATCATCATCACCAACAACTCTCCCATCTCGGGGAGGGCAATCTCCATCAACATCTTTAACAGCACCATCTCCTCTCAAACCCTAGTTCACCTCTTGTGTTCAATCTTGTTACCGGAACTATAGATTTGTGCTTGTGGGTGACTAGTAGTGTTGATTACATCTTCTAGTTGATTACTATATGGTTGATTTGGTGGAATATTATATGTTCAGATCCAATATGCTATTTAATACCCCTCTGATCTTGAGCATGATTATCATTTGTGAGTGGTTACTTTTGTTCTTCAGGTCACGGAGAAATCATGTTGCAAGTAATCATGTGAAGTTGATATGTGTTTGATATTTTGATAGTATGTATGTTGTGATTCCCTTAGTGGTGTCATGTGAACGTCGACCACATGACACTTCACCATATTTGGCCCTAAGGGTATGCATTGTGGAGTAGCAATTAGATGATGGGTTGCGAGAGTGATAGAAGCTTAAACCCCAGTTTGTGCGCTATTTCGTAAGGGACTGATTGGATCCAAAAGTTTAATGTTCTGGATAGAATTTATTCTTAATACTTTTCTCATAGTTACGGATGCTTGCGGGAGGGTTAATCATAAGTAGGAGGTTTGTTCAAGTAAGAACAGCACCTAAGCACCGGTCCACCCACATATCAAATTATCAAAGTACTGAACACAAATTAAACCAACATGATGAAAGTGACTAGATGAAAATCCTGTGTACCCTCAAGAACGCGTTGCTTATTATAAGAGACCGTTTTGGCCTGTCCTTTGCCTCAGTAGGATTGGGCTATCTTGCTGCACTTTTGTTACTACTATCATCACTTGCTTCTTAGAAATTATCTTGCTATCAAACTACTCTAATACTTACAATTTCAGCACTTGCAGACATTACCTTGTTGAAAACCACTTGTCATTTCCTTCTGCTCCTCGTTGGGTTTGACACTCTTACTTGTCGAAAAGAGCTACAATTGATCCTCTATACTTGTGGGTCATCACGCAGCTCCCCACATAGCTCCATCTCCATGTGGATCTTTATTTACTTCTATCGGCTTCTATTTGTGATGAGTTTATGTGTCATGAAATAGTGCCAGTACTATTATTTTAATCACACTTCTTCAATATCTTTGCCAATAGGGATGATCAGCTCGATTTTAGTGGAACTACACAAAAGCATCAAATGATCCGAGGGTGCCAGTCGTCTTTCCTTCGATGGGTTCTACCTAGCCAGGAAATTAAATCTTGTTATGGTTCAGGATTTACGTCGTAGGGACCCCATCAGTAGTTTTTTTTGTACACACTCTCACAACTTTTGTCTTTAGTTGTGAAGTAAATATTGGCTATGATCTGTGAACCATTGAGATTCATCAACATGCGTGTTAGTTTTCCTTTGTATTTGATGGAATGTTGTAATGGGACAACCTTGGAGTAGGAATGAAAATGGAGTGGAAAGTTTCCATTTTTCCGGAGAAAAAATGGAAACAGAGAGAAACCAACGTTTCGTTTCATTGGATCATGCAATCGAGCAAAACCAACGTTTAAATCACGTCTACCGCGTTCGTGTCTCACCCTCCTCCACGACTCCACCCCGCACGGTCTCTCAGCATGCCACTCACCGCAAACCGAGTATACCATAACTTTCTCTCCTGCTTGTCGATGGATCGCGCCATGGAGTACTAGCACTACTGGAAGAGTTTGACGATGAGGGGGAGGACAACTAGCTATAGCACACACTCCCAAAAACTTTTTACATGCATGTTGTGGCCGGCTATTGCGAGCTTTGAACACGGAGCAGCCGCATGCACCGGGAAGTGGCGCAGGCGGCACTCTCTCGGCCGTCGTGCCGCTTCAATGCCGACGCCAGTGAGAGGTCGCATCCGCTCTGGCCGGGCATGAATGCGGCACTGACCATCTCGGGTGGGAAGCACGCGCGAGTGATGAAGAGGGTTCGGGTTGGTCAGGAACGGGCGTGGCAGCGGTCCGTACGCCCGCAAACAAGAGATGTTGTACGTAAATATTGATGCGTATATAATTAATAATGTAAATAATGTGCCAGTTGGACAAATATGATCGGAGATGGAGATGGAGATGGAGATGGAATTTTACGTAAACACGGATATGCATGTTTATGTCTATGTGTGTGTGCGCCGTGCACGACGACTCTCGCGACTACTCATACACACCATCGATGTCTCGTTCTCCCTACACACACACACACACTTAGTACCGCCTCATTTTGTTCCTAGGATAGGAATATCATAGGTGTGGGAAACATTTGAAGTGAGAAAAAAGGAGTACAACGTACACGAAGAAATGTACATGCACTCACTCTGCCTCCGAGATAGCCGCAAGTATACGATGGAGCGCATTTGTACACGAAGAGGCAGCATACGTACATAATAATTTGACCCTTGAATAATGGAGGGTCGGGGACCAGACGTGAGCGATACAAACTGCGACATGGAAGTGAGGGCGTGTTTTTGATCGAGTTTTCTTTCTTGGTATGTTAAAAACAAATTGTCCGCCAGTTTTCGTTTCTTTTTTCCGAAACACGCTTATTTTATTTAAAAGCACTGCTATGGAGAGGTTTTTTTACTCCATTGTATATATATAGCCTCTTGTTTGATAGTGTTTCTCGCGTCTCTCCCTCTCATCCTCTCCATATCTAAACAAGATGATAGTGTCCACTCAATCTCTCTCCTCACCGGTGGTCACAGATCCGGCCGAATCCCGTCCGCTGCGGGAGGCGAGGAGGTGCAGCATTGATGTTGTTGCCATCGGCGATGGAGGAAGCCGGTGCGCACTGTCCTCTCTGAGCCGGCGCTGGCGCGGACGAAGGTCCTCCACGCCCTTGTTCGCTGCCGTCGTGTGGGCAGATCCCGCCCGCCCACCTAAGCGACATCTCGCCCACCTGAGGTATAACTTCTTTTGGATTTCATGCTTCATTGTACTGGTCCAGCTCCTCGGGTCGCTGCATGTGGGTTTTCTTCTATGCCACTACTCCCTAGCTCCCCATGTACAGTATCTAGGGTTCGGCGGCTAGTACAACATCACCTATTTTTTACTATTATAGAGGAAAGGCCACTCGAAAAGTTGTCCTGGTTTATGCCTCGGTGGAGGTATACATGTTTTTTCGACAAAAAGTACATGGTGGTTGTGCGGTCATTGTCCATATTCTCCTATTGTTGCTGCTAATCTAATACTATCACTGGTTAAATGGAGCAATGTCCATGGTAAAGTGACGTCCCTTTTAAGTAATGCTGATGTCAATCCAGAGGCGTCGACAAATGCTTTTGTCCTGCTTTTTTTCTTGGGTATCCTGGTTTAGTTCCCATCAAGATAATCATGATGCTTCTGTTTGTTGGTGTGCTTCTCATTAATTCTTATTGACAATTGAGATGTCGTTGTTAATCTTGTACCACTACCAAAACAAAGTAACAACACCATAACCCTTTTTTTATATTTTTGCAAACAACGATGCGTATCTCCATACCTGGGCATGTCTTCCTCAATTTTAGTGGAACTGCATAAAATTGGATGGCCATTGTTGTTCTGCCTCACTATCCTCTGCCACACGGTTCTTCCTTCCTCAAGCTTGATTGCTGAGAAGAAACAAACTACAGTGAGGATTTGTCAAACTTCATTGGTGCCTCACCCAAACTTGATGCCAAATGGATGATGCATCACCACAATGACCTATCGATGCTCATGGTTGCGTCTCATGGTTGCATTGGCTGGTGAAGATGATCGATTTTCAACAAAAAACAAGCTGTCGTCCATCAGTGCTCTTTGCTTGTTACCCACAAAGATGATATCCTTCATTAGTGCACCTGGAGATGCAGTCGTCTTTCACGTTGGTGCAATTTTATCACACAATTGGCTATGAATCAAATGTTTCCTCAAAGAAGCATTGACGTTGGTACTAAGACCATAAGTTTTGTATTGATTTCTAAGCCTTCTCACAACTTTGTCTTCAGCTCCCTGTAATTTTATTTGTCCAGCTATTAACTAAATCTGTGCTCAGACTTTGATTAAAAATTTGGCGTGGACTAAAAACCTGGATGGATGTAGTAGCCCTCCGTTTTAATTTACTCTGCATATTAGATTTGATTGAAGTCAAACTTTGTAAAGTTTGACCAAGTTTAGGCTGAACACAACAAACCATAATTATTGAGAGAGGGCAAATTGTAGATACTCTCAAACCTTTCTGATAATTGAAATTAAAATTCTTTATTTGTACACACTCTCACACCTTTCCGATAATTTGGCGCGTGTGTGGTTATTCACTTAACGGAGGGTAGTGTACACGTGAAGGACAGGAAGTGCGACCAAGACGCATGGATCGTTAGTTGATCGTAAGTAGTTTTCTTCACTGGTATGTTAAATAAAGAGTTTTATTTCGTACTTACAAAATTTAAAATGATTGTCATGGAGAGAAAAACAAAACCACTCCACTATATATTAGTAGTATACACGACGAAAGTGCCTTGGAGCAGCCGGCGACTACAACCATTGAAATCGCTCCCACTCAATCGCATTGGGATCCATCCACTATATTAGGGTAGTGTGTATTAGATGAATCTGCACCATGTATAGCTCTCTAGCATTTCCGTATCAAATGACGAAACAACTGTTCTCTCTGACATGCATGTGTACCCCACGCGCTATCTGCCTCAACGACCAACGCCCACCAACCCAGCATCAATTCAATGCACCCCGCTCCTCATCCTCCCATCGTTGCCCTTCTTCCCCAGGACATGCGATTCTTCCCCATTCATCCTTCTTCGAAATCCTCTTCTACAGCTCCTGCTCCTTCTTTCCCAAACTTCTACTTGCCATGTGGAACAAAACTAGAATAAACTAGGAAGACTATGTCCGCCCTGGCCATCACTCGAGCTTGCCGCGTCCTGTGCCTCCATGGTCGGCGACACCACATCCGCCATGACTGCCGACACCAAGTCATGCATTCTGAAGGCCAGCACAATGTGTGTGGAGAAAGCTAGGAGGAAGACGATGCGCAAATCTAGATAGCCATCGTTGTTTGTGCTTGACGCGTTCAGGGCACCGCGTCTGCCTAGGCGCTGACTCATGTTCTCCGTTCCCGCGACCAGCGATAACATCATCGTTGGGACATCTTCATAGCATACGTTGTTTGCCTCATGGTCATCCCCGTCGCCGTCAAGCTCTGTATGGCCATGCCCCACCTCAGCAACAGTGTCATGTACGTCGTGCTCGCCCTGGTCGAGGTCGTGAGCTTCATGCTCGTAGTTGCCGTCCTAGACCTGAGCTTGCGCGTGGCCGGCGTCCTTCGAGTCTCCGATCGTCTTATACATCATTTAATACGTTATTGTCTCACGGTGGAGCGGCAGCGGCGACACCGCGTGTGCCCCGGCCGCCGGCACCATGGTGCCTTCCTGAACCCAGATGTACTACATCCAAGCACGATAAGAACTGGCCGCTTCCCATAGCTACCATCTTTCGCGTTGTCTCCGTCGCCGTCAAGCTCGGCATGAACGTGCTACTCCTCACCCACTGTGTCCTATATGTCATGCTCATGGTGAAGGACATGGGCTTCTTCCTCATGGCCGGCCCCCTTGACCCGAGCTTGTGCCTGGCGGGACAGTCGTGCTTAATGGCCACAAACGTATTGCTCGCATCTGACAAAAGACAGTTGGGGGGCCGAAATTAATGTGATTCTTTGTTCATACGCAATATAAGCAAACTTACACTGCATTAACTGCATCTATCCTGAGACAGTAATGGACGTACAGATTACAGGGAGTGGAGCCTCCGTGTGCTCCTAATCCGCCTCCGTATACACGAGTACTATATAAGCTCGAGCCTCAATGCTTGTTCGCTAGGGTTTGCACTCTCCACACTCTCACCGCACTATATATATATATATATATATATGTAGGACAAATTTTTCCTACTACCGGATGTAGTTACTCCCACTTTTGTTTCATACGTTCTAGGTAGTATCTATCATATCGGAGAGTATGTACGTGTAGTATGTAGTATATACGAATGTTTAGGTAGTATATATACTACTTTGTTGGTATCATATTTTTTGCATACTCTATTTCGCGTACAAATATGTATGTATTTCACAAATACAAAAAACCATGAGCTCACTTGCAATTTTTTCATATAAACCACTTTGGAGTATCTTAGATGTAGTATATGAACATACTAAAAATAATAAAGTAGAGTATATACTACCACATGGTAGTATATGAGAAATGGGTGTAGCTACACCCGGTAGTAGGATGCATTTTCCCTATATATGTGTGTATATATATATATATACACGCTGGAGGCTCGATGTTCCTTTGCTAGGGTTTGTTATATTCATAGTCTCTCACCCTCTTCACCAGATCTAAACAAGACTGCGTTGGCCTCTGTCTCTCTCCCCTCTCACAGCTGGTGAAGGAGCCGTCCGGATCCCGTCGCACTGGGAAGGGGAGGAGGTGCAGCGTTCACTCTGTCGTCTTGCGTGAGGGAGGAAATCCACTGTCGGCTTCGCTATTCTCTTTCACCCAGCGCCTGTGCGGGAGGGCCACCGACTCCTTCTTCCTCACTATCGTACGTAGTGTGGGCAGATCCGGCCTCCCACCACACGCCTAGCCGCATCCCGATGACCCTAAGGTATAACTTTCTTTGAAACCTTCATTGCTCTAGCTGCATGCGGATCTTTTTTGATTTTGTAGTCAAATCTAGGTCTTGGTTCAAAGAGGAAAGAAGGGTGGGGTGGGGTGGAGCATGAATCTAGGACCTGGTTCAATGAGGAAAGGAGGAAGGGAAAGTAGTAGACTAGCTATCCAACCACTTTGTTGGTTGAAAAGGGAAAAAGGGGTAACCCAGAACACACATCTGGAACTGATCTCTTTGTTGAAAAATGAAAGAAACTGGGGGTCGGGTAGTTTGTGCAGGACTAGATTTGCTGCCCTCACATAGGGAAAAGGTTCAAAGAGAACAAATATGGGACCAACGCAGATATGCTGCTTGGCAACACTCTACATCACCCATTTATACGTGTGGATGCACATTGTGCTGGCATGTCCCATGTCCCATGTCCCATACAACTATTTTGCTGTTTTTAATCTAAGAATACCACTGGAAATTGAAGCAATGCCACTATTAAAAGTAAATTACATTTTTAACTAATGTTGTTTTAAGAGAATGTCTCTGTTAATATGAATCAATGCAACCGTTTAAGAAATGCTACTGTCCTACTTTGTTTTCCATCAAGATAAGTTAGATGCTTCTTTTTATTGCCGTATGTTTCATCCTCCTTTATTGGCTAGTAATTGTTTCCTTTTTTTCCTCTGTTAAAACAGGGATATCTATTCAACTTGTTGCTATAGTGAACCTAAATGTCACACTGGCAACTTTGCTTGATTTCAGTGGAACTGCACAAAACGAGATTGGATTTCCTATTCGTGTTGGTAGATTTCTATTTTATCTTGTCCGCCTCATGAAAGGTCAGTATAGGCCTTCATACACATGATTGTGCAGTGTGCTTTGAGATGTTGTGCTACTTGTATTGGTACTGTTTTAAATAAATGTTGAATTGAAGCTATTGTATTGCTATCTTTTCCCATTAAGTAGTGAACAAAAATGGGACCAACCCAGACATGATGCTTGTTGCTTTCTTACAACAAACTTTGCATCACCCCTTTATAAGTAGATGGAATCACATGGTGTTGTTGCGCCCACTCTCCCTTGGAACTATTTATGCCTTTTGTTAATCTAATGCCGCTGGTAAAATTAAGCAATGCCACTCTCAGAATTAACTACTGAATCTTAGTTCAAAACCGCGACACTTGTTAGGGATTGGAGGGTACCATTTCTATTAGGGATCGACCGGAGTACATGTTTAAGAAATGTATTGTTGAGATAATGTCTCTGTTATTATATATCAGTTACAATGTTTTACAAATGGTACTATCCTGCTTTGCAGTTCTTTCTACATGTTTAACCAAGGTATTATTAAGATAATGTCTATGTTAATATGAATCAATCACATTGTTTTAGGAATGATACTTTTCTGCTTTGTCGTTCTTTATACATGTTGAAACAAGGCATTGTTAAGATAATGTCTCAGTTAATATGAATGAATCACACTGATTGAGAATTTCTACTCTCTTGCTTTGTTTCCCATTAAGATAAGGTAGATGTTTTTTCTTCTGGGAGTATAAGTCATCAACCGTTATTTCTCAGTAATTGTTTACATTATACCTATTGTTTCATACAGGGATATGAAAACTTTTGCTCGATTTTATTTCGACTTTGATTTTACTCGAACTGCACAAAAGGAGCCAATGTGTTTAAGGCAAACTGTTGCATTAGTGGGTCCAGTTGGTCTGTCCACTTTGCAAAAAGAAGCAGTCATTGTTTGTGCTACATTACACGAGGAATAATCGAGAAGCTTTACAGAGTATTAGTAGACGCTGGTGACATGACTTGTCTGCACAGAGCATGGGCAACTTAACAACACGTGGAGTGCAATATTCACTCCACAAGGAAAGGTATGACCAAGTCAGTTGCCGACGCAGCTGTAACAAACGAGGTTAGTATCGGCCTTCATCCACATGATTGTGTTTTGTTATGTTGTGCTACTCATATTGTTGTATTGTTTTGAATAAATGTTTAATTCAAGCTATTGTATTGTTATCTTTTCTCCTTAAGATAATGAAGATGATTATAGTTGTAAGTGTATGTTTAGTCAACTGGTACCACTATTATATTCATCATGGTTTTTCTGTATTTATGCAGACAGGGATGCTCAGCTTGATTTTAGTGGAACTGCACAAAATGTTCAGATGGTTCATGTCCTCCATAATACTTCATCATGCAGAATACATCGAATGGTTATCTAATCATTCATCGTCACCTTGAGCCACCGGACTGTCTACTTGAATGGAGCTGCTAACGTGTTCAAAGCCTTGCAACATATAAATACGAAATCCACCATGCTACGCAAGACATTGTCTTAACAAGTACAAGAAGCCAGGATAGGACTCCAAGTCTGTCAATGTCACTCTAAGCAACAATGATGTGGCATCTGGGTATGGTAATCTATTTACCGTACTTTTAGTTTGTCAGTCCACTGATTGGTGGGTTGACACTAGGTCCAATATTCATGTGTGTGCTGATGTGTCTTTGTTTTATTGCAGCATATAAATATGAAATCCACCGTGCTACACAAGAAATTGTTTGATTTTAGTTGAACTGCACAAAAAGATATGCTGGTTAATCCGGCTCGATGTGCCATTTCAATGTGCAGACTGGTGACAAACCCTGCCCGTTCCACAATCATGGGCATTATATATTTTGAATGGGAAAAGCTTGTCAAAGTTTAATCATAAATGTTAGTAAGAAGACATTAGTTTAATATACTAGAATTGGAAAACCTTGTCAAATTTTGCTCATTAATGTTAGCCAGAAGACATGCATTTGATATTTTCGAGTGGATGCCCTTTGCTGTGAGCAGGATCGATCATTTTTTCCTATTCCCACTACTGCAGGATGCTGCTAACGTGACACTACAATCAGAGACCTTTTGACGAAACTGTGTGCGATGCATTAATTGCAAACAGGGATGTAAAAAACCCGTCAAAAAAGGTGCAAAATGTTTGCAATGGCAGAGACATCAAACATGGTTTAGATTTTTAGTTACGTGTGCAATTCTAGGCATACGGTTGATCCAGCAGAACTATTTGCGATGAGGAAGAACAACAGAAATGGGCAGCCATATCAATGTGTGCGATATACGACATACAGTTTGCTTTGATTAACTGTGTGCTATTAGGGAATGCAACAAAAACGGTCAGCCAGATCAAGGTGTGTGTGATATACGACATACGGTTCAGTCGGACAAACTGTTTTCGATTAGGCAAGAGAACAGAAACGGTTCATCCTAACAAGATGTGTGTGATATGCGGTATTTGCGAGGAGCCGAAAGAACACAAACGATTCGTGTAAACCAGATGTGTGTGATACGCAGTGATGACCCACAAGTATAGGGGATCTATCGTAGTCCTTTCGATAAGTAAGAGTGTCGAACCCAACAAGGAGCAGAAGGAAATGATAAGCGGTTTTCAGCAAGATATTCTCTGTAAGTACTGAAATAAGTGGTAACAGATAGTTTTGTGATAAGATAAATTGTAACGAGCAACAAGTAACAAAAGTAAATAAAGTGCAGCAAGGTGGCCCAATCCTTTTTGTAGCAAAGGACAAGCCTGGACGAACTCTTATAATAGGAAAAGCACTCCCGAGGACACATGGGAATATCGTCAAGCTAGTTTTCATCACGCTCATATGATTCGCGTTCGGTACTTTGATAATTTGATATGTGGGTGGACCGGTGCTTGGGTGTTGTTCTTACTTGAACAAGCATCCCACTTATGATTAACCTCTATTGCAAGCATCCGCAACTACAACAAAAGTATTAAGGTAAGCCTAACCATAGCATGAAACATATGGATCCAAATCAGCCCCTTACGAAGCAACGCATAAACTAGGGTTTAAGCTTCTGTCACTCTAGCAACCCATCATCTACTTATTACTTCCCAATGCCTTCCTCTAGGCCCAAATAATGGTGAAGTGTTATGTAGTTGATGTTCACATAACACCACTAGAGGTTAGACAACATACATCTTATCAAAATATCGAACGAATACCAAATTCACATGACTACTAATAGCAAGACTTCTCCCTTGTCCTCAGGAACAAACGTAACTACTCACAAAGCATATTCATGTTCATAATCAGAGGGGTAATAATGTGCATAAAGGATCTGAACATATGATCTTACACCAAATAAACCAACTAGCATCAACTACAAGGAGTAATCAACACTACTAGCAACCTACTAGCACCAATCCCGGACTTGGGGACAAGAATTGGATACAAGAGATGAACTAGGGTTTGGAGATGAGATGGTGCTAGTGAAGATGTTGATGGAGATTTCTCTCTCCCGATGAGAGGAGCGTTGGTGATGATTTCCCCCTCCCAGAGGGAAGTGTCCCCGGCAGAACAGCTCTGCCGGAGCCCTAGATTAGTTCCGCCAAGGTTCTGCCTCGTGGCGGCGGAGTCTCGTCCCGAAAGGTTGCCTTCTATTTTTTTCTCATCGAAAGACTTCATATAGGAGAATATGGGCATCGGAGAGCCACCAAGGGGCCCACGAGGTAGGGGGTGCGCCCAGGGGGGAGGGCGCGCCCCCCACCCTCGTGAGCAGGGTGTGGGCCCCCTGGCCTTCATCTTTGGCGACGATTTTTCTTTATTTATTTTAAGACATTCCGTGGAGTTTCAGGACTTTTGGAGTTGCGTAGAATAGTCCTTCAATATTTGCTCCTTTTCCAACCCAGAATTCCAGCTGCCGGCATTCTCCCTCTTCATGTAAACCTTGTAAAATAAGAGAGAATAGCCATAAGTATTGTGACATAATGTGAAATAACAGCCCATAATGCAATAAATATCGATATAAAAGCATGATGCAAAATGGACGTATCAACTCCCCCAAGCTTAGACCTCGCTTGTCCTCAAGCGAAATGCCGATAACAATAAATATGTCCTGATGTTTAGAGGTAGAGGCGTCGATAAAAATAAAATACAGACATGAAGGCATCATGATTATTTCATAACAGCAACGTATATAGATTTTTTCATATGATTATTCATGTTCAAGTGATGATCTTTTCACAAAGCCAAAGTATGAATCAGAAACCTTATTGGGCACCAACAAATTATACCCTTAGTCATTGAAGCAATTGCAATTTATCATAACATCGGAAAGAGTCTATGTCAGAGCTTAAAAGTAAGTCCACATACTCAACTATCACTTAGTCCTTCATAATTGCTAACACTCACGCAATACTTGTGGTTACGTAGTTTTAATCGGACATAGAGAAAGATAGGGGCTTATAGTTTTGCCCCACAACCTTTTACCTCAAGGGTAATGTCAACAATAACAACCCATGCTCCCCCACATCCAATTAGATATATATATATATATATATATCATGTTCTTTCCAACATGCTGAGCTTGCCAAAGGATAAAATGAAAAAGGAAAGGTGAAGATCACCGTGACTCTTGCATAAGGTAGAGGATAATAATAAAAGATAGGCCCTTCGCAGAGGGAAGCAGAGGTTGTCATGCGCGTTTAGGGTTGATGCACAAAATCTTAATGCAAAAGAACATCACTTTATATTGCCCCTTGTATATGAACCTTTATTATGCAGTCCGTCGCTTTTATTGCGTCCACAACAAGTTCATACAAAGCTTATTTCTCTACACTAATAAGTCATGCATATTTAAAGAGAAATTTTTATTGCTTGCACCGACAACAACTTACTTGAAGGATCTTACTCAATCCATAGGTAGATATGGTGGACTCTCATGGCAAAACTGGTTTAAGGGTATTTTGGAGCACAAGTAGTATTTCTACTTGGTGCTGAGAATTTGGCTAGCATGAGGGGGAAAGGCAAGCTCAACATGGTAGAGGATCCATGACAACATACTTTATCTCGGATGTAAGAAAACATAACTCATTATGTTGTCTTCCTTGTCCAACATCAACTCTTTAGCATGTCATATTTTAATGAGTGCTCCCAATCATAAAAGATGTCAATGATAATATATCTATATGTGAAACCTCTCTTTTCTTATTACTTCCTATTAATTGCAACGATGACCAAAGCTATATTTGCCAACTCCCAACAACTTTTAATCATCATACTCTTTCTATGTGAAGTCATTACTTTCACTAAGATCAATATGAACTCTTTGATTCTTTTTATTCTTTTTCTTCTAATCACCCAAGATCATGGAAAAATACTCAAGCCCTTGACTCAACACTAATCTTTATTATATAGCTCATGGACTCGATTACAAAGAAGGATCATAAAGCAAAACTCAAAACTAGATCATGCCATGACTTTATTCTACTAAATCAAGATACTACTATTAGGATCGAACTAAGAAAAACGGTAAAGATAGGAGTTGTGATGGTGATACGATACCAGGGCACCTCCCCCAAGCTTGGCAGTTGCCAAGGGGAGTGCCCATACCCAGATAATTATGTCTCCTTCTTTGTTGTTGACGGTGGAGGTGTTGTTGATGATGGAGTTGTTGCATTTTTCTTCTCTAGCTTGCGTCTAAGGCTAAAATTTTCATCCCTCAGATCCTCATTCTCGAGCTCAAGTTTCATTATATTTTTGCATAGTGCTGCCTTGCTGTCCTGCAAAAAACAAGGTGGGATAGATTGGACCTTAGGGAGGCTTGACTTCTTGAACTCCACATGCATATCACCAGGTTGAGGTAGGGGATAGTCCTCTTCGTCGGAACTCGTTTCCTCCTTCCTCTTTGGATCATAGTCTTCTTCTTCCTCCGTGGTCCAGCCATAATGCTCCACATCCCCATATACCTTGGGATTTGCAATATAATCAGCCATGTAGCTCTCTCCCTCCGAATCTTGGGAAGACATCTTGCTCTAATATGCAGCAGCAATAGCTTGAAACAAAAATAGAGGATATTTGCGTGATACGGGAGTCAAAACCTTCGGGAGTATATATAATGAATTTTTACAAACCAAAATACGTATCGTGCAAGGAAACGGAGTCCGGAGGGCACACGAGGTGCTCACGAGGTAGGGGGGCACGCCCAGTGGGGTAGGGCGCGCCCTCCACCCTCGTGGAGGCCTCGTGTCCTCCCCGGACTGCTACTTATTTTTCTATTTTTCTAAATATTCCAAAATGGAGAAATATTGCCTTAAAAATTGTTTTGGAGTCGGTTTACTTACCGTACCACATACCTATTCCTTCTCGGAGTCTGAAACGTTCTGGAAAGTGTCCTTTATGTATTCCTCCGGGGTTACGGTTTCAATAATATTAGTTTCAACATTTATAGGATTACCTGAGATATAGTGTTTAATCCTTTGACCGTTTACCACCATCGGATTTGTGCCTGCAAAGTTGTTGATTTTTATAGCACCGGAACGATAGACCTCCTCGATAACGTAGGGACCTTCCCATTTAGAGAGAAGTTTTCCTGCAAAAAATCTTAAACGAGAGTTGTATAGCAATACATAATCACCTACATTAAACTCACACTTTTGTATTCTTTTGTCATGCCATCTTTTAACCTGTTCTTTAAACAACTTGGCATTGTCATAAGCTTGGGTTCTCCATTCATCAAGTGAGCTAATATCAAATAACCTCTTCTCACCGGCAAGTTTGAAATCATACTTGAGCTCTTTAATATCCCAGTATGCCTTATCTTCTAGTTCGAGAGGTAAGTGACAAGCTTTTCCATAAACCATTTTATACGGAGACATACCCATAGGATTTTTCTATGCAGTTCTATAGGCCCATAATGCGTCATTCGGTTTCTTGGACCAATTCTTTCTAGACCTATTGGCAGTCTTTTGCAAAACTATTTGAGCTCTCTATTGCTCAATTCTACCTGACCACTAGACTGAGGGTGATATGGTGATGCAATTCTGTGATTAACGTCGTATTTAGCAAGCATCTTACGGAAAGCACCATGAATAAAGTGTGAACCACCATCCGCCATTAAATATCTAGGGACTCCAAACCTCGGAAAAATAACTTCCTTAAGCATTTTAATAGAAGTGTTATGATCAGCACTACTAGTTGGAATAGCTTCTACCCACTTAGTAACGTAATTAGCAGCAACTAAAATATGTGTATAACCATTAGAGGCAGGAAAAGGTCCCATATAATCAAAGCCCCAAACATCAAATGGTTCAATAACAAGTGAATAATTCATAGGCATTTCTTGACATCTACTAATATTACCAATTCTTTGACATTCATCGCAAGACAAAACAAACTTACGGGCATCCTTGAAGAGAGTAGGCCAATAAAAACCAGATTGCAATACCTTATGTGCAGTTCTATCTCCATCGTGGTGTCCTCCATAAGCTTCGGAGTGACACTTGCGTAGGATCTGTTCCTGTTCATGCTCAGGTACACAACGTCTAATAACACCATCTACTCCTTCTTTATAAAGATGTGGGTCATCCCAGAAGTAATGTCGCAAGTCATAGAAAAACTTTTTCTTTTGTTGGTATGTGAAGCTAGGCGGTATAAATTTAGCAACAATATAATTAGCATAATCAGCATACCATGGAGTGCTACCAGAAGTACTTATGACATTTAATTGTTCATCAGGAAAGCTATCATCAATAGGTAGTGGGTCATCAAGAACATTCTCTAACCTAGATAAGTTGTCTGCAACGGGGTTCTCAGCTCCTTTTCTATCAACAATATGCAAATAAAATTCTTGAAGCAAGAGAACCCATCTAATAAGCCTAGGTTTTGCATCTTTCTTTTCCATAAGATATTTAATAGCATCATGATCTATGTGAATAGTTACTTTAGAATCAACAATATAGGGTCTAAATTTATCACAAGCAAATACAACTGCTAAAAGTTCCTTTTCAGTAGTAGCATAATTTCTTTGAGCATTGTCTAGAGTCTTACTAGCATAATGGATAACATTTAATTTCTTATCAACTCTTTGCCCTAGAACAGCACCTACAACATAATCACTAGCATCACACATAATTTCAAAGGGTAAATTCCAATCAGGTGGCTGAACAACAGGTGCAGAGACTAAAGCTTTCTTAAGTATTTCAAATGCTTCTACACAATCATCATCAAAGACAAATGGTACATATTTTTGTAATAAATTAGTCAGAGGCCGAGAGATTTTTGAGAAGTCCTTAATGAACCTCCTATAAAATCAGGTGTGACCAAGGAAACTTCTTATACCTTTGATGTCCTTGGGACATGGCATCTTTTCAATAGCATCAACCTTGGCTTTATCAACTTCAATACCTCTTTCAGAAACTTTGTGCCCCAAGACAATACCTTCATTAACCATAAAGTGGCACTTTTCCCAATTCAAGACAAGATTAGTTTCTTCACATCTCTGCAAAACTCGAGCAAGATTGCTCAAGCAATCATCAAAAGAGGAACCATAGATGGAAAAGTCGTCCATGAAAACCTCACAAATTTTCTCACAGAAGTCAGAAAATATAGCCATCATGCATCTTTGAAAGGTAGCAGGTGCATTACATAAACCTAAAGGCATACGTTTATAAGCAAAAGTACCAAAAGGGCATGTAAAAGTAATCTTTGATTGATCTTTAGCCGACACAGGTATTTGAGAAAAACCGGAATAACCATCTAGAAAGCAATAATGTGTATGTTTTCATAATATTTCTAGCATTTGATCAATAAAAGGTAATGGGTAATTATCTTTCTTAGTAGCCTTATTTAATTTGCGGAAATCAATTACCATCCTATAACCTGTGATAATTCTTTGCGGAACCAATATCTTTATCATTAGGGACAACAGTAATACCTCCCTTCTTAGGGACACAATGGACAGGACTTACCCACTGACTATCAGCAACGGGATAAATTATACCTGCCTCCAGAAGCTTGAGTATTTCCTTTCTTACCACTTCTTTCATTTTAGGATTCAAACATCGTTGAGGATCACAAACCGGTTTGGCATCCGCTTCCAAATTTAGTTTATGTTGACATAGAGTGGGACTGATGCCCTTAAGATCATCCAGAGTATATCCAATAGCAGCACGGTGCTTCTTCAGAGTTTTCAATAATATTTCTTCTTCATGCTCTGAAAGGTTAGCGCTAATAATGACAGGATATATTTTCTTTTCATCAAGATAAGCATATTTAAGATTATCAGGCAACGGTTTAAGGTCAAACGCGGGATCACCCTTGGGTGGAGGGGGATCCCCTAGGATTTCAACAGGCAAATTGTGTTGCAGAATAGGTTCCTGTTTAAAGAATACTTCATCTATTTCCCTTCTTTCATTCATGAACATATCATTTTCATGGTCTAGCAAATAGTGTTCTAAAGGATCACTAGGAGGTACGACAATAGAAGCAAGACCAATAATTTCATCCTTACTAGGCAATTCTTCTTCACAATGTTGTTTACTAAATTTAGAGAAATTAAACTCATGAACCATATCATCCAAGCCAATAGTAACAACATTCTTTTCGCAGTCTATCTTAGCATTAACAGTATTCAAGAAGGGTCTACCAAATATAATGGGACAAAAGCTATCTTGTGGAGAACCAAGAATAAGAAAATCAGCGGGATATTTGGTTTTCCCACACAAGACTTCAAGATCTCTAACAATTCCTATTGGAGATATAGTATCTCTATTGGAAAGTTTAATTGTAACATCAATTTCCTCTAACTCAGCAGGTGCAATCTCATGCATAATTTCTTTGTATAAGTCAATGGGTATAACACTAGCACTAGCACCCATATCACATAAGCCATGATAACAATGATCTCCTATTTTAACAGAAATAACAGGCACGCCTACCACAGGTCGGTGTTTATCTCTATCACAGGGTTTAGCAATTCTAGCAGTTTCACCAGAGAATTGAATAACATGCCCATCAATATTGTCAGACAAGAGATCTTTAACAATAGAAATATTAGGTTCTACTTTGACTTGCTCAGGTGGTGTATAAGTCCTAATATTGCTTTTACGGACAATAGTTGAAGCTTTAGCATGATCCTTCATTCTAACAGGGAAAGGTGGTTTCTCAACATAAGAAGTGGGAACAATAGGATCATTGTAAGTGACAGTCTTTTTTTCAACTTTAATAGGTGCAGCTACTTTTACTTCTATGGGAGGATGATATTTAAACCACTTCTCCTTGGGGAGATCAACATAAGTAGCAAAAGATTCACAGAAAGAAGCTACTATCTCAGAGTCAAGTCCATATTTAGTGCTAAACTTACAAAAAATATCAGTATCCATAAAAGATTTAACACAATCAAACTTGGGTGTCATACCTGACTCCTTACCTTCGTCGAGGTCCCAATCTTCAGAGTTGCGTTTAATTTTATCCAATAAATTCCATCTAAATTCAATAGGCTTCATCATAAAAGAGCCAGCACAAGAAGTATCGAGCATGGTGTGATTGTTATCAGAAAGCCGAGCATAAAAACTTTGCATAATTATTTCTCCTGGATTCATGAATGGGGCATGAATATAACATTGATTTAAGCCTCCCCCAAGCTTGAGCGATGATTTCTCCTTCGCGAGGCCAAAAATTATATATATAATTGCGATCACGATGAACAAGATGCATAGGGTAATACTTTTGATGAAATTCCAACTTCAATCTTTTATAGTTCCATGATCTCATATCATCACATAGCCTATACCATGTCAATGCGTCTCCCTTCAAAGATAGAGGGAAGGCCTTCTTCTTAACAACATCATCGGGTATACCTACAAGCTTAAATAGTCCACAAACATCATCCACATAGCGTAGATGTTCATCAGGATGCATTGTTCCATCTCCTATAAAAGTGTTAGCTAGCAGTTTTTCCATCAAACCCAAAGGAATCTGAAAAGGAGTTTCATTTTCAATAGGTTAAGTAGGTTCAGTAGGTTGAGGAGCAACGCTTTGCTCAACTGCACGAGGTGAAGATACCCCGAACAAGCCCCTCAGACAATTACTTTCCATAGTAACAAGTGACAGAAAATTTCAGCACACTAAATAAAATTTTCCTTACCAAATTCCACCTACCAAAGGCGCTTCACTCCCCGACAATGGCGCCAGAAAAGAGTCTTGATGACCCACAAGTATAGGGGATCTATCGTAGTCCTTTAGATAAGTAAGAGTGTCGAACCCAACAAGGAGCAGAAGGAAATGATAAGCGGTTTTCAGCAAGGTATTCTCTGCAAGTACTGAAATAAGTGGTAACAGATAGTTTTGTGATAAGATAAATTATAACGAGCAACAAGTAGCAAAAGTAAATAAAGTGCAGCAAGGTGGCCCAATCCTTTTTGTAGCAAAGGACAAGCCTGGACGAACTCTTATAATAGGAAAAGCACTCCTGAGGACACATGGGAATATCGTCAAGCTAGTTTTCATCACGCTCATATGATTCGCGTTCGGTACTTTGATAATTTGATATGTGGGTGGACCGGTGCTTGGGTGCTGTTCTTACTTGAACAAGCATCCCACTTATGATTAACCTCTATTGCAAGCATCCACAACTACAACAAAAGTATTAAGGTAAACCTAACCATAGCATGAAACATATGGATCCAAATCAGCCCCTTACGAAGCAACACATAAACTAGGGTTTAAGATTCTGTCACTCTAGCAACCCATCATCTACTTATTACTTCCCAATGCCTTCCTCTAGGCCCAAATAATGGTGAAGTGTTATGTAGTCGACGTTCACATAACACCACTAGAGGTTAGACAACATACATCTTATCAAAATATCGAACGAATACCAAATTCACATGACTACTAATAGCAAGACTTCTCCCTTGTCCTTAGGAACAAACGTAACTACTCACAAAGCATATTCATATTCATAATCAGAGGGGTAATAATGTGCATAAAGGATCTGAACAGATGATCTTCCACCAAATAAACCAACTAGCATCAACTACAAGGAGTATCAACACTACTAGCAACCTACTAGCACCAATCCCGGACTTGGAGACAAGAATTGGATACAAGAGATGAACTAGGGTTTGGAGATGAGATGGTGCTGGTGAAGATGTTGATGGAGATTGCCCTCTCCTGATGAGAGGAGCATTGGTGATGACGATGGTGATGATTTCCCCCTCCCGGAGGGAAGTTTCCCCGGCAGAACAGCTCTATCGGAGCCCTAGATTAGTTCCGCCAAGGTTCCGCCTCGTGGCGGCGGAGTCTCGTCCCGAAAGGTTGCCTTCTATTTTTTTTCTCATCGAAAGGCTTCATATAGGAGAAGATGGGCATCAGAGAGCCACTAGGGGGCCCATGAGGTAGGGGGGCGCACCCAGGGGGGAGGGCGCGCCCCCACCCTCGTGAGCAGGGGGTGGCCCCCCTGGCCTTCATCTTTGGTGACGATTTTTCTTTATTTATTTTAAGACATTCCGTGGAGTTTCAGGACTTTTGGAGTTGCGTAGAATAGTCCTTCAATATTTGCTCCTTTTCCAGCCCAGAATTCCAGCTGCCGGCATTCTCCCTCTTCATGTAAACCTTGTAAAATAAGAGAGAATAGCCATAAGTATTATGACATAACGTGAAATAACAGCCCATAATGCAATAAATATCGATATAAAAGCATGATGCAAAATGGACGTATCATGCAGCAAACAGCCCACTCGGACAACTGTTTGCGGTGAGAAATTAGAACACAGACGGTTACTATAGTAAGTTCGTGTGTGATTCTGTTTGTACAAAAAACTTTGAAAAATGCAAACCAGTTGCTTGCGGTGGCTAGGAGTATTGCATACGATACTTCTGTGAGTACTCGTGTGCGATGATTAGTAAGTTACACATAATGAATGGCCGCAAGGGTGATATGCTGATCATGGAGTCTGAGAAGACCGTCGTCGGAAGGCTGCTGGCTCAGCCTTTTAGCCTATATTTTATTATAATTGTACGCATAAGTAGGTCGTGAGTGTTTTGTGTCTTGCCGCATGTGCCATTTTAAATTATCCTGAATATGTAAGACAATTATTAACCATTGCCATTGTAAAGTTGCCTCAACGGCGAGCAAAGCGCGCGCAGGGATGCCATGGCAAGCAACCACGTGGTCAACCTTCTGGCACCCCGTGGGAGACGCGACGACGCATCCATAGGACACGATGGTGATATCATGACCGTGTGTAATAGTGGCAGACACGTACATGTACATGCTAGAACAAGGGTCCACGTTTCGGGCTTCTGATGCGTGGCATACGGTTGATCCGAAAGAACTGTTTGCGATGAGGCAGAACAACAGAAACGGGGCTTTGTAGGCCAAGAACCGTCAATAAATTTTAACTTTGTTTCTCGTCACATTGTAGATTACAGCGCAATAAGTAATTGCAAATCTGTTCACACAGATCAAACTAATATGTGTTCACACTGATCAAACTAATATGTGTTCACACTTAGCATTGGGCTATAAAAACTACCAACTCGAAATTACTTCACAGTTCCTCTCCTCATTAGCCACTAAACTGGTCGTTCCTGTCAAGTCATTGCGCCATGACCGATAGGAGGAGTTTCGGGTGGACATATAACCAGGCAGCAAAGACCAAGGCCGCAGCAGAGATGTCCCGGCGCGCTGCGGAGCCCTCGAACAAGCTCTCATGGGCACGTGAGGGCTCTCACATGCACACTCGCCGCATCGACGATCGTGACGAGCTGGCGTTGCTGAAGTCCTTGGCCGGCATGACGACATTCTTGCTGGCCTCATTAAGCAGTGGGAGCTGGTCGATGGCTTGATGAAGCTGCTCGAGATCAGCGATGCCTCGGTTGACAAGGTGACCGACCTCGTCGAGCAACTCATGGGTGACAATGCGAAGCTCCTCAAGGCGCTCGCCGAGAAGGAGGAGGAGGAGGCCGCTAGCTAGAAGATGCTGCATGAGCAGAGCAGTGCCTCAGGGATGACGCTGATGACCCACAAGTATAGGGGATCAATTGTAGCTCTTTTCGATAAGTAAGAGTGTTGAACCCAACGAGGAGCAGAAGGAAATGACAAGTGATTTTCAGCAAGGTAATGTCTGCAAGTGCTGAAATTGTAAGTAGCGGAGTAGTTTGATAGCAAGATAATTTGTAACGAGCAAGTAACGATAGTAGTACCAACAATGCAGCAAGGTAGCCCAATCCTTTTGAGGCAAAGGATAGGCCAAAACGGTCTCTTATGATAAGCAAAGTGTTTTTGAGGGTACACGGGAATTTCATCTAGGCACTTTCATTATGTTGGTTCGATTTGTGTTCGCTACTTTGATAATTTAATATGTGGGTGGACCGGTGCTTAGGTGCTGTTCTTACTTGAACAAACCTCCTACTTCTGATTAACCCTCCCGCAAGCATCCGCAACTACGAGAAAACTATTAATAATAAATTCTAACCATAGCATTAAACTTTTGGATCCAATCAGTCCCTTACGGAATAGCGCATAAACTGGGGTTTAAGCTTCTGTCACTCTCGCAACCCATCATCTAATTGCCACTCCACAATGCATTCCCTTAGGCCAAAATATGGTGAAGTGTCATGTAGTCGACGTTCACATGACACCACTAAGGGAATCACAACATACATACTATCAAAATATCAAACACATATCAAGTTCACATGATTACTTGCAACATGATTTCTCCCACGACCTCAAGAACAAAAGTAGCTACTCACAAATGATAAACATGCTCATGATCAGAGTAGTATTAAATAGCATATTAGATCTGAACATATAATATTCCACCAAATAAACCATATAGTAATCAACTACAAGATGT
Source organism: Triticum dicoccoides (assembly GCF_002162155.2). Taxonomy (NCBI): domain Eukaryota; kingdom Viridiplantae; phylum Streptophyta; class Magnoliopsida; order Poales; family Poaceae; genus Triticum; species Triticum dicoccoides. Next base: position 417,408,167 of record NC_041391.1, on the reverse strand, counting down.
AATCAACACTACTAGTCACCCACAAGCACCAACCTATAGTTCCGGTAACAAGATTGAACACAAGAGATGAACTAGGGTTTGAGATGAGATGATGCTGTTGAACATGTGGATGGAGAATGCGCCCCCCAAGATGGGAGAGTTGTTGGTGATGATGATGACGATGATTTCCCCCTTCGGGAGGGAAGTTCCCCTGGCAAAATCGCTCCACCAGAGGCCAAAAGTTCTCCTGCCCAAGTTCCACCTCGAGGTGGCGGCGCTCCATCCCGAAAGTCATCTCCTTATTTGTTCTAGGTCAAAATGACCTATATACCAGAAGATGGGCACCGTAGGTGGGCCTGGGAGACCATAACCCACCAGAGTGCGCTTGGGCTCCCTGGCACGCCCAGGTGGGTTGTGCCCACCTGGTGGGCCCCCTTTGGTACTTATAGGCTCCAATATTCCTCATATATTCCATAAAAATTCTCCATGAAGTTTTAGCTCATTTGGAGTTGTGTAGAATAGGTGGCCTGACGTAGCTTTTCCAGGTCCAGATTTCCAGCTGCCGGAATTCTCCCTCTTTGTGTAAACCTTGCATATTATGAGAGAAAAGGCATTAGAATTACTCCAAAAAGCATTATTATGGATAAAAAAATTATAAATAACATTAATAAAACATGATGCAAAATGGACGTATCAACTCCCCCAAGCTTAGACCTCGCTTGTCCTCAAGCGAAAACCGAAATTGAAAAACATGTCCACATGCTTTGGGAGAGAGGTGTCGATAAAAACAAAATACGGACATAGATGCATCATGTTGATTATTATAACAGTGATAAAATTAAACATAAGACTTTTATCATAGAACTTTTATCATATACTTCTCATGAATAAGTAACAATTCATCACACAATCGAAGTGTGAAGCAAAAACTCTATTGAAAACCAACAAACTATGTTCTTAATCAACTTTGCAACTACAATTCATCATCTTTTCAGGAAGGGTCACGTATCGAAGCCTTTAGGCAAGTCCACATACTTAACCATCATATAGTCTTCTATGATTGCTAACACTCACCGCATACACATGAGCAAAATGTTTCAACTGGACACATAGAAAGATAGGGGCTTATAGTTTCGCCTCCCAATGTATTCACCTCCAGGGTGATGTCAACAATAGTAACTCATGCTATCTATATTCAACTGGACATATGTTCCTAGATCTTTCCTCATCACATGATGCTTGCCCAAGGAGAAAAACAAAAAGGGATAGAAGGAAAACTTTGACTCTTTGCATAAAAGTAAATATATTAAAGTAAAAGATAGGCCCTTCGCAGAGGGAAGTAGAGGTTGCCATGCGCTTATATGTTTGTATGCTCAACCCCTTAATGCAAAAGAACGTCATGTTGCATTGCCCCTTGTGATAGCGACCTTTATTGTGCAGTCTGTCACTTTTATTCTGCACCATCACAAGTTCGTACAACGCTCAATTTTCTCTTACACTAAATGATCTCACACTTTTAGAAGCAATTTTTATTGCCTTTTTGCACCGATGACAACTTACCTGAAGGATCTTGCTCAATCCCTAGGTAGGTATGGTGGACACTTGAAGATAAGATTTGGGTTTAAAGGTTTTTGGATGAACAAGTAGTATCTCTACTTAGTGCGGAATTTTTGGATAGCAAATATAGGGGGCAAGCACCACATGTTGAAGGATCTATGACAATATGAGTTTTATGTGAATATAAACAAACATAAACCATTAAGTTGTCTTCCTTGTCCAACGTCAACAATTTTGGCATATAATATTTTGATGAGGGCTCACAATCACAAAAGATTTCTAGGATAGTTTATTTATATGTGAATCTTCTCTTCCCTTATTAATTCTTTCATGAGTTGCATATAATTGACTAATGTTATGTTTGTCAATCTCTAATAAAATTTTCTACTTATACTTTTCCTTATGTGGTGTCATCAGCTACCATAGGATTAGTATATGATCTTTTATTTTATTTTTTATCCTTTCTTTTATTTATTTCCTTTCTCCTTTTCTTTCTTATTTCTTTTCTTTAATTGCAACATGAAAGTAAAGAAAGCAAAAACTCAAACTAAACTTTTATATATCTTGCACACGATTACAAGGATAGATCACTAAGCAAACTCTCAAGGAAGAAAGGATCAAACTAACTTTTATTCATCTAAAGCAAAAAGATCAAACTAAAATAAGTAAAATCAAAAGGATAGTGGGGTGATACGATTCCGAGACACCTCCCCCAAGCTTGGAGGAAGCCAAGGGGAGTGCCCATACCCAATGCTCAATTCTCTTTTGGTGGTGAAGAAGATGATGGTGGTGATGAAGTGATTCTATCCTTAAGGATCAAGAGATTCTCCAATCGACGGATGACGCTTCGGAGATGGATGATATGCTCTTGATGCAGAATATTTTTGCAAGTAAGATATTTATTCTGTATGCGAACTATTTCAATGACACGAAAAGCTTCAATCTCTGCAGGAGTAACATGAGTAAGGTAGGGCTTATGGATATCCTCTTCCTCCTCCCCGATTAGCAGTGCTTGTGCTGCCACCGGGGATGGATCTAGGGTAGCTTTCTTGACCTTGTCTCCTTTGACGGCGTCCTTAGGCTCCTCCCGCTTCATCTCAATCTTCATCAACCAAGCATCTTCTTCCATGTTGTTGGAGGAGCAGGAAGACATGATGCCTGGCTTGATAAATCTGACCGAAAACAGAAAGAAAAGAGAACAGAGGATTTCTCCGTGATACGGTGATCAACTGGTTCAGGAAGTATATATAGATTTTTTTTGTCTTTGGGGACAAGCATACAGTAGAAAAACGGAGTCCGGAAGGTGTCCCAGGTGGGCACAACCCACCTAGGTGCGCCAGGCTGCCTGGTGCGCCCTGGTGTCTTGTGCCCACCAGGGGACGCTTCCTGGAAGTTTCTTTATTTCCAATATTTTTAAATATTCCAAAACCGATAAAAAATATTTTTGCGGATTTTTCGGAGTCCGTTTACTTACCGTATCGCGTACCTCTTTATTTTCATGATTCTGGAGTGTTCCAGAAGGACTCTTTTATGTGTTCTTCCGGTGTCAAAGTTTGGATAACATTAGTTTCGACATTAATGGGAGTACCTGAGATATAATGCTTTATTTGTTGCCCATTGACAACCTTCGGGTTAGTACCTTCGAAGTTATTTATTTTGACGGCTCCAGACCGGTAAACCTCCTCGATAAAATAGGGGCCTTCCCATTTTGAGAGGAGTTTTCCTACAAAGAATCTGAAACGAGAGTTCTACAAAAGAACATATTCTCCGAATTTAAACTCATGCTTTTGGATTCTTTCTTCATGCCATCTTTTTACTTTTTCTTTGAATAATTTTGCATTTTCATAAGCTTGGGTTCTCCATTCATCTAAAGAGCCGATATCAAATAACCTCTTTTCACCATCTAATTTGAAATCATAATTGAGCTCTTTGACGGCCCAATATGCTTTATGTTCTAACTCAAGAGGCAAATGACAAGCTTTTCCATAAACCATTTTTATACGTTGTTACCCATTTAGCTTCTATCCATTTAGTAACATAATCAACAACAACTAAAATATGTGTATACCCACTAGAGGAAGGAAAAGGTCCCCTGTAATCAAATCCCCAAACATCAAATGGTTCAACAGCAAGTGAGTAATTCATAGGCATTTCTTGATGCTTACCGATATTACCTATTATTTGACATTCATTACAAGATAAGACGAACTTACGGGCATCCTTTAAGAGAATAGGCTAATAGAATCCAGATTGCAATACCTTGTGAGCAGTTCTATCTCCAGCATGATGTCCTCCATAAGCTTCGGAGTGACATTTCTGTAGGATTTGTCCATGTTCATGCTCAGGTACACAATGTCTAATAATACCATCTACTCCTTCTTTATAAAGAGGTGGGTCATCCCAAAAGTAATGTCTTAAATCATAGAAGATTTTATTTCTTTTGTTGGTATGTAAAGCTAGGTGGTAAATATTTAGCAACAATGTAATTAGCAAAATCAGCATACCAAGGAGTACTGTAAGCAACATTTATTGCAGCTAATTGCTCATCAGGAGAACTATCATCAATAGGTAGTGGGTCATCAGGCAAAGTTTCAAGCCTAGACGAATTATCAACTATTGGGTTCTCAGCTCCTTTTCTATCAATGATATGTAAATCAAATTCTTGTAACAAGAGAACCCATCGAATGAGTCTAGGTTTAGCATTTTTATTTTCCATAAGATAATTAATAGTAGCATGGTCTGTGTGAACAACTACTTTGGAATCAACAATATACGGTCTAAATTTATCACAAGCAAACACAACTTCTAAGGATTCTTTTTCAGTAGTAGCATAATTTCTTTGAGCATTGTCTATAGTTTTACTAGCATAATGAATAACATTCAATTTCTTACCAACTCTTTGTCCTAGAACAATACCAACAACAAAATCACTAGCATCACACATAATTTCAAAAGGCAAGTTCCAATCAGGTGGTTGCACAATAGGTGCGGAAATTAAGGCTTTCTTGAGTGTTTCAAAGGCTTCTGAACAATTATCATAAAAAACAAAAGGGATATCCTTTTGCAAAAGATTCGTAAGAGGCCTATAATTTTAGAAAAGTCTTCGATAAATCTCCTATAGAAACCAGCATGACCTAAGAAACTACAATACCTTTTACATATTTAGGATATGGAATTTTGTCAATTGCATCAACCTTAGCTTGGTCCACTTCAATACCTCTTTCAGAAATTTTATGACCCAAGACAATGCCTTCATTAACCATAAAGTGACACTTCTCCCAATTCAAGACAAGATTTGTTTGTTCACATCTCTGCAAAACTCGATCAAGATTGCTTAAACAATCATCAAAAGACTTCCCATAAACAGAGAAGTCATCCATGAAAACCTCAACAATATTTTCTAGTCATACATCTTTGAAAGGTAGGAGGTGCATTACATAAACTGAAAGGCATACGTCTATGAGCATAGGTTCCAAAGGGACAAGTAAAAGTGGTCTTTTCTTGATCAGGTTGAGAAACAAGTATTTGTGAAAAACCAGAATATCCATTGCTACCTCTTGAGCATGTGATGGTTTTCCCTTGAAGAGGAAAGGGTGATGCAGCAAAGTAGCATAAGTATTTCCCTCAGTTTTTGAGAACCAAGGTAACAATCCAATAGGATACTACACGCAAGTCACCTAGTACCTGCACAAACAATGAAGAACCTTGCAACCAACATGATAAAAGGGTTGTCAATCCCTTCATAGCCACTTGCAAAAGTGAGATCTGATAAAGATAATAAGATAAATACTTTTGGTATTTTGTTGTATAGATTGGAAAATAAAGATGCAAAGTAAATAGTAAACTAGAATTGTAGATCGGAAACTTATATGATGTAAGTAGACTCGGGGGCCATAGGTTTCACTAGTGGCTTCTCTCATGATAGCATGTATTACGGTGGGTGAACAAATTACTGCCGAGCAATTGATAGAAAAGCGCATAGTTATGATGATATCTAAGGCAATGACCATGAATATAGGCATCATGTCCGTGTCAAGTAGACTGAAACGATTCTGCATCTACTACTATTACTCCACACATCGACCGCTATCCAGCATGCATCTAGAGTATTAAGTTCATAAGAACGGAGTAACACATTAGGCAAGATGACATGATGTAGAGGGATAAACTCAAGCAATATGATATAAACCCCATCTTTTTATCCTCGATGGCAACAATACAATAGGTGTCGGTTCCCTTTCTGTCACTGGGATCGAGCACCGCAAGATTGAACCCAAAGCTAAGCACTTCTCCCATTGCAAGAAAGATGTCGGTGTACAAAAGTAGGGGCTCTCCTTTTGGCCCCTTTACTTGTGCATGGGCAGTCAGAACCGCGCGCCGCGACCACACTTAGCAGGGCAGAGGAGGGAAGCCGGAGAGAAGCCGAAGCACAAGACAACCAAGGCAACGCCAAGACCAGAAACACAAAGAGCAAGAGGGCGAGGTGGACCCCCCCGGCAAGACCCTTGCCTGGACGGCCTCCACGGCCCCGACAAGAGTCTTGCCGAGGCAACTTTCCTGACGCCAACTGAGCGCGCCTTCCTTGAGCCCAAGGGTTCCAACGCCCTCAACCACATTGGGACCAAGGCTCGGGAGGCGCCTCCGTGGTGGCATGCAGATCTTCGTGAAGATCATAAATACACAGGATCAGATGAGGACCAGAAGACGACGACCCTCGGCGGGATCCTAACCGAGGAAATCCACAAGACCCCCGGCAAGCGCCTTGCCGGGGATGACTGCAACGCCACAGAAAGACCCTTGCCGTGCCCCTGGCAAGACCCTTGCCGAGGGCATCAGCGGGGCCACAGCCAGGCCCGCGCCTGCCAAAGACTCCACCGCCGTCCCGAAGTAGTAGCTAGCTCAACCAGCTGGGCAGGCACCTTCATGGCGATGAGCAGTGTCGGTGTCAAAACCGGCGGATCTCGGGTAGGGGGTCCCGAACTGTGCATATGGTAACAGGAGACAAGGGACATGATGTTTTTACCCAGGTTCGGGCCCTCACGGTGGAGGTAAAACCCTACTCCTGCTTGATTGATATTGATGATATGGGTAGTACAAGAGTAGATCTACCACGAGATCAAGGAGGCTAAACCCTAGAAGCTAGCCTATGGTATGATTGTTGTTCGTCCTACGGACTAAAACCCTCCGGTTTATATAGACACCGGAGAGGGCTAGGGTTACACAGAGTCGGTTACAATGGTAGGAGATCTACATATCCGTATTGCCAAGCTTGCCTTCCACGCCAAGGAAAGTCCCATCCGGACACGGGACGAAGTCTTCAATGTTGTATCTTCATAGTCTTGGAGTCCGGCCAATGATGATAGTTCAGCTATCCGGACACCCCCTAGTCCAGGACTCCCTCAGTAGCCCCCGAACCAGGCTTAAATGACGACGAGTCCGGCGCGCATGTTGTCTTCGGCATTGCAAGGCGGGTTCTCCTCCAAATTCCATGTTCTTGCCGAATGGTGTCCGACTTCCTTATAAATGCTGCGCTTCTTGGCTTCCACGTCCAATAATGGCCCTCTTCCACGTGTCGTACGAATGCGAAAAGCCAGGGTATTTTTACGTTTTACCCCCTAGCTGCGCGAATAGGCTGCCTATAAGAGAGGCGAGGATCTAGATCCGAATCACACCATCCTCCTTCTGCGAGTATTCATCGAAGCACCTCTGACAAAAATCAACTCCATCATGGACAGTTGATGCGGCTCCTCCTCTCGCGCTCCCATCCCCCAGCCAGGAGATTGGGGGAGATGTTCAGTCCCGCATAGCGAGCTAGTGACGCTCCAAGCAGAGGGATATCTTCCCCCAGCCTTTATGGTTCTGGTTCGAGTCGAACTTGCCACCTACAAGGGCGGAAAACAGGCGGAGAGCGTCCCCAATCCCTCCAAAGGAGAGCGGGTATGCTTCGTCCCTTATCTAATAAGGGGACTCGGATTTCCCATACATCCGTTTCTCCGGGGGCTCCTGGAGTTCTATGGGCTCCAGCTTCACCACCTTACGCCTGCCTCCATCCTGCACATCGCGGGCTTCGTGGCCCTTTGCGAGCTGTTCTTGGGCGTCGAGCCCATTTTGCACTGTGGAAGAGATTGTTTTGCCTCGTACCCCGTTCTCATGAGGGGTCGATATATCAAGTGGGCGGAGCCGAAATATGGCACATCGCCGGGACCGGATATCTATCTGGAACCCCGAAGAAGGCGTCCGAAGACTGGCCTTTGGAATGGTTTTATATGGAGGACGCCCCGCTACCGGACCCAGTACGGATCGGCCTCCCGGAGTTTAGCAACGCTCCTTTGAAGAGACGCCTGAGTTGGCGCCCGCGGAGCCCTCAACGGGAGAATGATAGGGACGTCTAATATCTGATGGGCCGAATAAGGTTGTTGGCTCATTCCGGATTGACCATGATTGGGGTCATGGCCACATGCATTGCACGGGGGGTGCAGCTGCTCCAGTATAGGGGCCACCCCATGTGGGATTTCAACGGGGAGAATGATGCCACCCGCCATGGCCGCAAGGGGCCAGGATCGGTCGCCAATCTGGTGAAGATACTGTCCGGCCTGTACAAAGGGGAGAAGGAGGACTTCCTCCGTGCTAGTCCATTGAATGGGTTTTCCATGAATAACCCTCGGAGTTGGGTAAGCGGACATTTATCTATCCGATCCATATTCCCAAAGTTAAGTGTCTCACTTTGTGATTTCGACGCAGGAACTGCGCCGGGACGTAGAGGACATACACAGCCTGACTCCACAACCCGAGGATTCGGAATGATCCCTTGATCCGGCCTCCGAAGAGGATCCGGACATAAAGGTGGAGTTGATCGATGGGGTGTTCCACCAACTTAGCATTGACAATGCTTTGGTCGCCATTACGGCCGACTACCCCGGAATATCTCCGGTTTCCCAGGTAATTGTGACCGGAGTCCTAATACCATTACTCATCCGTGCTTATTTCTAACCACCGTATACCAACGGTGTTCCGCAGGAGGTGCCTTCGAGGCGGGAAGCCAAACCCGCGGCAGCTGGCCAACAAGGGACAGCTCGGCCCAGCAGGCGGAAAAGGAGTGCGGCGCGTATCGAAACGTCGCCGCAACGGTATGACACACCACCATGTTTAAAGGAAAGATTCCTGGGAGGTATATTAACGCTCATGATTTTTCCAGGAGAAAGAGCGCTCGCCGGACTGTGTCTGGAGAGGTTGCCAATCGAGCCTCCGCCAGCCAGGCTCCAACGCGTGGTCCAGAGGGGGAGGCGAACACAAGGTGTGCGCCGGATGCTCCTCCAACGGAGGATGCCGACAGGCTGTCCGCCACCAGATCTGAGGTGGAGAGCGCCATGAATCATAGGCGCCGCCGGACAGTTCTTCGTGATGCATGTTTCTCTCCGGAGGCATTGAATGCCTTTAATGCGGGAGATGCGCACCTCCGTGCCGCTCGAGATGGTCTAACCAGAGCCACGGAGCAGTATGTGAAAGACATACGGGTGAGTGAATTTTGACCATTTATATATATTAGTAGCCCCCGAGACTTAAAATAGTTAGAATAACTGATTTAAGGATCATATGTTATGTAGGATCTTACGGAGAAGAATACCCACCTGTCCCAGGAGCTTCAAGAGTGCAAGGCCCAACTTGAGGCCGCACTAGCCGCCGCAGGGGGAGCCACAGAGACCCCCTCTGGTAAGATATACTTCGAAAGATAAGTAGTTTGTGAAGTGCGGCGTGTGTATAAGTCTGACAATAATATTGTAGATGGCGCTGGACTAGATCCGGACAAGCAACAGCTACTACGCCAGCTGAAGGCCGGCGAGAAGGTGCTTATGAGGGTGCAACAAGAGAGGAACAAACTCCAAGATGCCAACACCCAGCTGGGCGAGGAACTAAAAGATGTTCGGGCCCAGCTGTTTGACTCCGTGAAGGAGAATCGGCGGCTTCGTCGCGGCATTTATAGTAAGTGCTTGAGCAAACTTTTTGAAAAGAAGAGTTCGGCGAGGAAGTCGATTGACAGAAATATGTTTGTAGGCGTGCTCATAGGTCGTCCTGCGGAGGAAATGCCCGGTTCAACGGGTGACCTACTTCACGAGCTGCTGCAACTGCACGAACGAGTTCGGCAGGTGATGAGCGGAGTCGCCCAGGCCTTGTGGCCTTCCATGTCCCTGCCCGAAGGTCTTGGAGAGCTTGCGGAGAAGCTTCAGGGAGCACGGCGGCGCTTCCGGTGGTGGAAGATATCGGCCTGCCGTTAAGGCGCCAGGGAGGCCTGGGCCATGGTGAAGACACGGTATGCGAAGGCTGACCCAAACCACATGGCCGAGGTCGGACCTGTGGGCCCCAATGGGAAGGAGATCCCTGTGAGCTTAGTATACGACCAAGTAGAGTTGGCCGCAAAGTATTCACAGCGGGACTGTAAACTAGACAGTTTATTAGATGGTGTCGAAGAGGAATACCGTCAGTCAGCTTGACTGTGTAATTTAAAATGACATTGAAAATGCCTTCTAGCCGGATTGTAGATCGTTTGTCTTTGTGGACCTTTTCGCTTCAACCTCGGGACCCGACAGTCCAGAGTGTGTCGGAATACCCTCACAGTTATGTAAGAAACCGGGGCATGCATGGGGACCAGGCGTAGGGGTCATTAGTGCTTTATCAAACAAGTGCCCAACTACTTATGTTATATTACATGGTTAGTAAGAAACATCTTCCAGGGAGAATAGTTCCTTTAGGGGTTCCTTTCCCTGGGAGGCATGCCCTAAAGTGCATGTCCAGACTGCGAAAAAAAGCAGGAAAGCATCTGGGGGTAGATAAATAAATAGGTAAGAAATCATCTTTCAATTTGCCGACCGAATATTCCCTTAAGAACGCTAGCTTTCGGCTTCACCCAGTCTGAGGTACACATCCGGCTGACCCGGCAGTAACAATCGCAGAGGTGCTCCCTTTACCTCCTAGCCGAACAATCAGGAACGTAGGGGTAAGCACAGGAGCCAGGCAACCCAGCTTGGCCAAAACTTAAGTCATATTGATGCATATAATGGCGAATAAAAGGTACATGCGGAAGTGTGACACATGTGTTGGGTATAAAGCCGGTATAAATAAGCTTCTGTTAAAGAAGCCCACAGGTATAATGAGTGCGGATAGCACGTCAAGTGTGTGCGAACAATGCGCAGACGAGCCACCAAAGACCCGTGAGGGAAGAAAAAAAGGAAGAAAAATAGAGGGGGAAAATAAAAGACAGTTGAAGTATAAAATATAGACGGGGGAGGGAGACGAACTCAGAGTCCGGCGCTAGGCGTAGAATCTACGGAGACGGGCTGCGTTCCATGGATTTGGCTCGAGTCGGTTATCCGATGCATTTCGCAGATGGTACACTCCGCCGGTCAGGACCTGGTCGATGATGAAGGGACTTTCCCATTTGGGCTTGAGCTTGTCCTTTTTCTTGTCCGGTAGGCGTAGAACTAGTTCGCCAACATTGTAAGTTTTGGCCCGTACTTCTCTGCTTTGATATCTTCGAGCTTGCTGTTGATAGAATGTGGAACGAGCTTTTGCCACGTCACGCTCCTCTTCTAAGGCGTCCAACCTGTCCTGCCGATCCAGCTTGGCTTCTCTTTCTTCGTACATGCGCACGCGAGGTGAGTCATGAATTATGTCGCAGGGCAAAACTGCCTCTGCGCCGTATACCATAAAAATGGTGTGAATCTGGTAGTGCGGTTTGGCGTGGTCCGCAGCCCCCAGAGTACGGAGTCGAGCTCCTCTACCGAGTGCGTGTTAGATTCCTTAAGGGACCGCACTAGTCTGAGTTTGATGCCGCTCATGATTAGACCATTTGCTTGTTCGACTTGACCGTTAGTTTGAGGGTGATAGACTGAAGCGTAGTCGAGCTTGATGCCCATGTTTTTGCACTAGAGTTTCACCTCGTCGGTCGTGAAGTTCATGCTGTTATCAGTGATGATGCTATGGGGGACGCCGTAACAATGTACTACCCCAGACATGAAGTCTATGACAAGTCCGGATTCAGCCGTTTTAACCGGCTTGGCCTCTACCCATTTGGTGAATTTGTCCACCATGACCAATAGGTATTTTTGCTTGTGGGTTCCCCCTTTAAGGGCTCCAACCATGTCAAGCCCCCAGACCGCGAACGGCCAGGTGATGGGTATAGTTTTGAGGGCGGTGGGTGGCATGTGGCTTTGATTAGCAAAGAGCTGGCAACCGACGCATCGTTGGACTAAGTCTTGAGCATCTGCCCGGGCCGTCGGCCAATAAAATCCTGTACGGAAGGCCTTGCCTACAAGGGCCCGGGCTGCGGCGTGGTGCCCGCCTAGTGCAGCATGAATTTCAGCCAGAAGATTTCGCCCTTCCTCTTCGGAGATGCACCTTTGAAGGACTCCGGTTGTGCTTTTCTTATAAAGCTCTCCCTCATGGACCTTATAGGCTTTAGATCATCGTACTATGCAGCGGGCCTCGTTTTGGTCCTCGGGAAGTTCCTGCTTAGTTAGGGAAGCTAGGAATGGCTCGGTCCACGGGGCAATGACTGCCATTATTTCATGTGCTGAAGGTGTTATTTCATTGGCAGAACCATTGATTGTGTCAGAATGTGCGGTGTCGGGCGGTGCGGTTGGGTCCAGTTTGTTCTTTTCGGACTCCCCTTCCCATTGTACGGATGGCTTGAAAAGCCGTTCCAGGAAGATGTTGGGAGGGACGGCATCGCGCTTTGCAGCGATGGGTGCCAATACGTCCGCCGCTTGATTATTATCCCGGGCTATATGGTGAAATTCAAGCCCTTCAAACCGAGCTGACATTTTTAGAATGGCGTTATGGTAAGCTGCCATTTTCGGATCCTTGGCATCGAAGTCTCCATTTATTTCAGATATCGCGAGGTTCGAATCCCCCTGCACCTCTAGGCGTTTAATGCCCATGGAGACCGCCATCCTGAGGCCATGTAGAAGAGCCTCGTATTCGGCTGCGTTGTTCGAGTCTGTGTACATTATCTGGAGTACATATTGGGCTGTGTCTCCAGTTGGGGACGTCAGGACGATGCCAGCCCCCAGGCCGGCCAACATTTTGGAGCCGTCGAAGTGCATGATCCAATTGGAGTATGCGCCGTACTCTTTAGGGAGTTCGGCTTCGGTCCATTCAGCGATGAAGTCGGCCAAAACTTCTGACTTGATAGCTCGCCGTGGTTTATAGGTTATGTCGAATGGTAGGAGCTCCATGGCCCATTTTGCGATCTTGCCAGTCGCGTCGCGGTTGTTTATAATGTCGTTAAGAGGTACTTCGGAGGGTACTGTTATCGAACACTCTTGAAAGTAGTGTTGCAGCTTCTGGGATGCCATGAACACCGCGTACGCTATATTTTGGTAATGTGGATACCGGGACTTGCATGGAGTTAGGATAGTGGATACGTAGTACACTGGTTTTTTAAGAGGGAATTTGTGTCCATCCATTTCTCGTTCGACGACGAGCACCGCGCTTACAACTTGATGTGTTGCCGTGATATATAATAACATTGGTTCGCCCAAGTTGGGCGCGGCCAGGACCGGATTTGTTGCCAATATGGCCTTTATTTCTTCGAGTCCGGCCATTGCGGCATCCGTCCATTCAAAGTGTTTGGTGCGCCGGAGGAGGCGATAAAGGGGTAATGCCTTCTGTCCCAAGCGGGAGATGAAGCGGCTTAGAGCCGCCACGCATCCAGACAGTTTTTGTATTTGCTTGAGGTCTTTTGGGATATCCAAGTGTGACAGAGCTCGGATCTTGGCTGGGTTTGCTTCAATTCCTCTACCAGATACGATGAAGCCCAAGAGCTTTCCGGCTGGTATGCCGAAAACGCATTTTTCCGGGTTGAGCTTAATGTCATATATTCGGAGGTTGTCAAATGTGAGCCTTAAATCATCTACTAGAGTTTCGACGTGTTTAGACTTGATGGCCACATCGTCTATGTATGCCTCCACTGTTTTGCCAATCTGGGTTGCCAGACATGTCTGAATCATGCGCTGATATGTTGCGCCAGTGTTTTTGAGCTCGAAGGGCATTGTGCTGAAGCAGAATGGTCCGTATAGAGTAATGAATGCCGTTGCGGCTTGGTCTGGCTCCGCCATCTTGATTTGATGGTAGCCAGAGTATGCGTCGAGGAAGCACAATGAATCGTGCCCTGCGGTAGCATCGATAATTTGATCGATGCGGGGAAGGGGGAAAGGATCCTTTGGACAAGCCTTGTTAAGGTCCTTGAAATTGACACACAGGCGCCAGGATTTGTCCTTCTTTGATACCATTACCAGGTTTGCTAGCCAGTTCGGATGTTTTGTGTCTCTGATGAATCCAGCTTCTAATAGTTTGGCTAGCTCTTCTCCCATTGCCTGTCTTTTGGGTTCAAAAAAACACCGAAGAGCCTGTTTGACTGGCTTGAATCCTTTTAGGATATTTAGGCTGTGCTCTGCCAACCTACGTGGGATTCCTGGCATGTCTGAAGGGTGCCAGGCAAAGATGTCCCAATTTTCCCGAAGGAATTACCGTAGTGCGACGTCTACATCAGGGTTTAACTATGCCCCGATGGAGGCCGTCTTTGTGGGGTCCGTTGGATGGACTTGGAATTTGACTATTTCGTCCGCTGGCTTAAAAGAGGTGGACTTGGATCTCTTATCGAGTATCACATCGTCCCTGTTCACCGTGGAGCGTAGCGCAGTGAGTTCCTCGGCCGCTAGGGCTTCGGATAGTGCCTCTAGGGCTAGTGCGGCTATCTTATTTTCGGCGCAGAGTGCTATGTCCGGATCACTGACAAGAGTGATGATTCCGTTGGCCCCGGGCATTTTGAGCTTCATGTACCCGTAATGGGGTAGCTTGAAAAATTGTGAATGCCTCTCGCCCTAATAAAGCGTGATATTCGCTGCTGAACGGGGCCACTTGGAACGTGACCTCCTTGGACCTGTAATTGTCCGGCGAGCCGAACACCACGTCCAGTGTAATTTTTCCTGTGCAGCGTGCTTCCCGACTAGGGATTATTGCTCTAAAGGTTGTGCTGCTTCGCTCAATGCGGCTCCAGTCTATTTCCATTTTTTGAAGGGTTTCCTCGTAGATGAGGTTTAATCCGCTGCCGCCATCCATGAGTACCTTAGTAAGGCGAAAGCCGTCCACTATTGGACTGAGGACCAATGCGGCTGGTGCTCGGGCTGTTCGGAATTTAGGTTCGTCACTGGCGTTAAAGGTAATAGCCATGTCGCTCCATGGATTTATTGTTGCTACTTGGTAGACTTCGGCGAGGCTGCGGAGTGTTCGTTTCCGCATATTATTTGATGCGAAAGTCTCGAAGACTGTTAATACTATACTGGTACTGCTGGGCTGGTTCTCTGGGGCTAGAAGCTCTTTGCCACTTTTGGCCACCTGCCGTAGTATCCAACATGCTCGAAGGCTATGTGTTGGAGTGGCGTCCTCTGTGCTATGGATTTTGCAGGGTCCGCTGAGCCATCCCTCCAGTACGGTTCCGTGCCCTTTAGGGGTTTTTTTCTTTTTGGTTTTTAACCCAGGTGCCTGAATATGATGCACCCTTTTATTTCGGACTAGGGTTGTGTTCGGAGCCGGATTGTCCCAAAATTTGGTTTCGGTTTTCCAGGCACTCTCCGTCGCACAGTACTTTTGTACTATGGACGCCAAGTCGGCGAAGCATGTAATTTCACGACGACTTATGGCGTTCATGATTCCCTTGTCCGTGCAATTGTTGCAGAAGATTGAGATTGCGCTTTCCTCATGGCAGTTCTTTATCCTGTCCATAACCAGGAGGAATCTGGCCCAGTAATGATGTACTTTTTCAGCGGGCTCTTGCCGGATTCGAGATAGATCGCTTGTGTTCGGGTGGGCAGGTGGAATTAAATGCGGAACCCCGTCCAATCTAAGACTCAAGGGCCAAAAAGTTACCGAACTTGGAAGCTTGGGTTGTTGGATGTTATCCGACAAATCTGGCCCGCTGCCTGACTTTAGGTTCAGTGCTTGGTTGACGTCCGTCCCTCCGCGGGAATCCGGCATGGAGGTGTCGGGAATTCGGACATAGCTTGTCCTTAATGTAGGAGAAGAGTCACCGTGTTGTTCCTCCACCACAGCAACATGGTGGGAAGCCTGGGGAGAGTTGATCTCTCTCAGATCGGTTTTAAGCCCAATCTGATCGTAGTCTGTGGCGACTCCCAGGGTGGCGATGCGATCCAAGAGCTCGTTTAAGGAAGAGAGCTCCATCGGATCTAGCTGCTCGGCAAATTCCGAGTTGACGTGGAGATCGCTTTTGATGACCCGAGAGGTCATCTTTGGTGAGGCGGCCGAATAGGCGGTCATAAGAAAACCGCCTAGCCGGATAGTTTGGCCGATGGCCAAAGCTCCTTTGGCAATGGTGCCGTCTTTAAAGACGGGACGAGGCATCCTTCCTGATTGCGACGGCATAGAGGAACTCTCAATGAAAGCACCAATGTCGGTGTCAAAACCGGCGGATCTCGGGTAGAGGGTCCCGAACTGTGTGTCTAGGCGGATGGTAACAAGAGACAAGGGACACAATGTTTTTACCCAGGTTCGGGCCCTCACGGTGGAGGTAAAACCCTACTCCTGCTTGATTGATATTGATGATATGGGTAGTACAAGAGTAGATCTACCACGAGATCAAGGAGGCTAAACCCTAGAAGCTAGCCTATGGTATGATTGTTGTTCGTCCTACGGACTAAAACCCTCCGGTTTATATAGACACCGGAGAGGGCTAGGGTTACACAGAGTCGGTTACAATGGTAGGAGATCTACATATCCGTATTGCCAAGCTTGCCTTCCACGCCAAGGAAAGTCCCATCCGGACACGGGACGAAGTCTTCAATCTTGTATCTTCATAGTCTTGGAGTCCGGCCAATGATGATAGTTCAGCTATCCGGACACCCCCTAGTCCAGGACTCCCTCAAGCGGCCTCTATACCGACTCAACAAGCACCTGCATGGTGGCATGCGACCCTTCGTGAAGGCTCCACCAGCACACCAGCCCAGCAGCCAGCCAACCTGGCGCCGCAAGGCCTCGTCAGCTCGGGCACGTGTCGAAGCCAGGCGAGGCGGCGACGGCTGGGACGTGCTTCCTTGGTGTCCCCGATAAAGCGAGAAGGACACGTCGGCAGCGCATTAAATGCATTTATCCGACGGTGCCAGAGGATAGACTCATCCACTATACACCTTTCCACCTCCTGTTTGCCACTGTGGCGACCCCTTTTGCCTTTAAAAGGAGGCGCAAGGCGTCTAGGAGAAGGATTCAGATCTTTTGGGCAAGTTGCACCCTGTAGCTAGCTCAAGAGCACAAGAACACTCGAATACATCCATGAAAGCAAGACTAGGGTATTACGCATCTTCGCGGCCCGAACCTGGGTAAACGATCTGTGTGCTTCCTGTCAGACCCGCTCTTTGGACAACCCCGCGCCCGACAACCGTAGAAGGGATCCTAGTGATTCCATAGGTGTCGATTTCCCCCGACATCTTTGGCGCGCCAGGTAGGGGGCGCAGTTGTGGAATTCTGGTCTGATTGGAGCAGCGGCTTCATGGTGGCCGTCGTTCCAAGTAAGAAGATGACCAAGCTTGGTGGCACCATCTGCACATGTAGTGGACGCCCGCGCAATGGCAGTGAAGCTAAGTCATGCGAAACTTTAAGAAATTTCCTTTTTATATATAAGGTTATTGTCCTCGAAGGTCCTGTCCCATGTATGGAAAGCCTACACGCAAAGGGGCCCTCCCGCTATTGGCAACACCCTTGCTCTGTTTCGAGCCCGCTCAATAGCTCAAGCAGCCGCGTTGAGAGCGGTAGGGTAGCCTTCTGCAATTGGCAACGCTCTTGATTCTGACTCGAGTCAAGATCGACAGTTCAAGCGGCCGCGTCAAGAGCGGTAAGGCGGTTCGCCCGACAGCAAGCATACCCGACAGGCCAATGGGGATCCGTCCTCAAAGCACCATGGCCTGGGTTTCTGCACCGGCAAGCCTAGCCGGTTAACGTAGGGTGGGCATACAAAGTAAGATCAAACAGGAAAATAACATGCACTGATTCAAAAGTACTGCAGAGTTATATTACATCGATTGTTGCCACGGTTCTAACTAAATATAGAAATTGTCTTGGTCATGAACCTACAGCGACGGTAAGAAACGGGGTGCCTAATCCCGGTGCTGGCCCTCCACCCTCTGAATTCCGTCGACACAGCTGATGATGGGCTTGATACGCTCCTTGAGCGGCGCGAGGTCCACATCCTCCGGCAAGCTCTCCAGTGCGGCGTCGAAGTCAAGGGTGGGGTTCCAGTACGCAACCTTGGTGAGGACCTTGGTCATGGAACCCCGACAGAGCTTCCGGGCCTCATCGGCCAGTGAGGCCGCCCTGGTGGTGCGAAGATGCTCCAGGGCTCCAAGGACACCCTCGAAGAATAGGGTCAGCCTGGCGTTGGGAGTCGTGCTGCAATCCGGGGCGTACCTCACATTTGGCATACCCATGGTGGCCAGCTGCATGGTTATCCTTCCGGCAACGTCTTCGAGGCGGCTGAATTCTCTCCCTCCACAAAATCCTTGTGGTTGGTGCCTTCGTTCTTGCACTGCAGCTTCTTGGCCTCTAAATCCTTGGCCAGGGTCTCCTCCGGAGCCTTGGCCTCTGAGAGCATCCCCTCAAGGCCCTCCAGCTTCAGCTTCAGGTCCTTGATGGACTCGTTGGCCGTGGATAGGAGCCCGACCTTGCTGACGATCACGACCTGCGCATCAGCCAAGGCGCCCTTGGCCGCGTCCCTCTCCCCCGTCAGATCCAGGGCCTACTTCTTCAGCTCGTTCCGCTCCACCTCTATCTCCTTCACCTTGCCGGCGTGGACCTGAGCCTGGGCACTGAGCGCCTCCTCGTTCTTCTACTCTAGCTCCTAGGTCCGCCGCAGGACAAGCTTCTCGACCTCCTCGCCCTTGCCGCAGAGAGTTGCAGCGAGCTTCTCCTCGCGAGCGGCAAGGTCCTCCTCCTGGGAGTTCAGTGCGGCCTGGTGCTGGGTTCGAGCGGCCTCGGCCTCAGCAGCCTGGTTCTTCACCATCTCCTGGGCCTTATTGATGTCGGCCTGCTTCATGGTGAGCTCCACCTCGCGTTTGGCCAGCTCTTCCTAGGCGGCCTTCAGCTCCTCACAAGCTTGGCGGAACCAAGCTTGTGTCTCGGTGACGCGTCCCTTGAGGTCCGCCTCCGCCTTGTCCACCGTTGCCATCTTGGACTTCGCCTTGTCCAGGCGGGCGCGGTGGAGCGCCTGGAGCTTTCGAAAGCTGGCGCCCATGGCCTGGAGAAGCCGCTCCTCCAGGGAACCATCGCCACTGGCGCTCGGCTCGTCAACAACCTCGAGCCCGACGGCGGCAAGCACCTATTCGTCAAATACCTCTCCCTCGATGGGCGCCCTGGAGCTCGACGTCCCTGGAAGGTGGACGAACAGGTCATCGCTCACCTTCAGATACTTGCCGGAGCAAGAGGCAGCGGAGGAGGAAGGATGGTCATCAACCACCTCCTCCTCGGCAGCGGCCTTGCCGGCCTCCCCGGCATGCCCCTTGCCGACCTCCTCGGCAGCAGCCTTGCCGGGCTCCCCAGCGGGCCCCTTGGCAGCGTCTTCAGCGTCACCCTTGGCAGCCTCCTCGACGGTGATCTTCACGGCCTCCGCCGCGGCATCCTTGGCGACATCCTCGATGACAGTGTCTATGTTCTCCTGGTCCGCCAAGGGAGGATCTAGACATCGGGAAGAGGATGAGGCGAAGTCAAGACACAGATTCAAGAAAAAGAAAAGACAGGGACGGAAGGCGAATGACGAACCCGTGCCGGGCTGGGAAGAAGTGGCCCCTTTCTCGCCAACATTTGGCGCCGAGGTGGAGCCGCCAGCGCCCGAGTTCGCCTCCTCCTCCTCCGTGTGCATGGGCTCTGTGCTTGGCGCCCTTGCCGAGGACGCCCCTCGGGGCGGCGTGATCGATGGGGGCGGCGCATTGGGGGTGGCCCTCAGTGGCTCCTCGTGCTGCTGCCCTCCTCCTGTGATCTCGGCAAGGTCAGCGCCAATGGATCATGCCCACCAACACATGTCGACGAGGGGCGAGCGGCAAACTTACGCTGGGGGCTGCTCCGGGGGCTGTTGTCCAGGCTGCTCACCACCACCAGTGGCGCCCTCGAAGTGCCCGCTGGGGGCTGGCCGCCCGCCGAGGAGCTGGCCCTCTTCACTCTCTGGGCCAGCGTCTCCACATCCCTGCAAAGACGAAAACAAATCAAGATAAGTGGTGCGGTCTGAGCAGACGAAGGCGACAAAAGAAAAGAGAGAGCAAGATGCTTACTCGTCCTCCACCTCCTCCTCTGATGCCTTCCTCTTCCTCCTTGGGCTGAGGGACCCGAAGTCAAAGACAACCTCCGCGTCGACATCTACCGGAGGAGGGGAAGAGGGTGGGGTCTGAATGCGGACGAAGAAGAGGCAGTTGCTTTCTTCTTCACCACTGTGGCCTTCACCAACTTCTTCGCCGCCGCAGCCCTTGTCTGGCGCACAGACCTCTCCTGGGTCCATTGCGGCTGCACACCCTGCCGTGCCAGACCGGCTCGCTGGAGATGGCCCGCCACATGACTCGCCAGCTCCCCGCGGCCGGAGGGTCGACAGCCTCGACCTCCTCCGACGACGACTCGTCGACCACGTATTCAATGAGAGGGGCCCCGGTGCCGGCGCTGCTGGCATCCCCAGTGGACTCCGCCCACTAGGCAAGCTCCCTCTCCTCTTCGGCCGCCGCGACATTATCCTCCACGCCACCGGCACTGCCGGCCTCCTTGGCGAGCTCCGCCTCCACCGCCCTAGCGGCAATGTAGTCCAGCTCCGCCTGGGTGGTGTCCTGGACGAGCCGCGGCTCGGCACGAACGTACTTCTCCTCCAGGGTGTCAAAGAACTCCTCCACTTGATCCTTCAGTGGCTCGGCCCAATTTGGGACGAGGCCGTGCGCGTTGAAGTCCGGCATCATGGCGATGATGTCGTGTCGGCGCGAGTTGTTTCTCAGGGGGACCACCCCCGCCGGCAACCCAAACAAGGCCCCATAGGCAACCTTGCCGGCCTTCGCAGCCTTGCCGGACCGCTCGGCCTTGCTGTCATGGTTCACGTCGAGCTGGAAGAGCCGCTGGCAGAAGTGGGCGTGCCCCATCACCGTGAGGTTGTGGTCGAGGCCGAGGCGAAGCCTCATGATGTTGGCCACATTCGTGAAGAGCCAGGTCGGCCTCCCCTTGTTGTGCAGCAGAGCGATTTGGCGGCGGATGAAATCTGCCCCGATCATCTCAAGGGTGAGCCCGGCCTTGGTGAAGTGAAGAATACTGGTGGTGGCGACCGTTAGCTTCGCGTCGTCGGCATAGACATTGCCCCAGTCGTTTCTACGAACCGGCGGCGCCTGGCGAACCTGGCAGAACTCGTGCAGGTCCTCCTCCTCAATCCAGCACCACCGGCCCCGCCACTCCTCCCACCTCTCCTTCTGAGCGCCATCTGGGTATGTCCCCTTGGACTTTGGGATCCAGGCGACACAACCGAAGATGGCGCCTCCCTTTTGGATCCGAGGGAAGAAGTAGTGGCGGAAGAGCGTCGTGTTGGGATACACCCCGACGAAGCCCTCACAGAGATGGGCAAAAAGAGCCATGCACGCCACAACATTTGGGGTGAAATCCAAGAGGTGGATGCCGAAGGTGTGCATGATATCATTGAAGAAATCGGAAAAGGGGGGCAGAGGCCACAAGAAAAGTAGTCGACAAAGAACAGATACCGATTCAGGGTGGCTTCGGCGCAATTGGCGGGGATGACACGCGTGGCAGGGTGCCCCGCCGTCTCCCCCCGTCTTGCACCCCCACATGTGCTTGAAGTAATCCCGGCGATGGACCGCGTCGACCGTCGTGGGGAAGTAGGCGAGCTGCGTCCGCCGCGCCACTAACTCGCTCTCCGGGGCTCCGTCACCCCGGCGTCCTTGGCCACTCCCTTGCCCTTGGTGATTTGGGGGCCATGGTGGCTGCGAGAGGCGAGGGATGGAGGACAGCAAAGACACAGCAGCGGCGAGCAAAGGCGAAGGGCTTGAGAAGGAGGAAGAAGGGGATGACGGTTTCGAGATTGGAGAAGATGCACGGGGTAAATGAGCGGCGTGCCCATGGTTATTCCTTTTTACGGGGAAGGCGCGTGCCGCCTCCTTTACCATTAACCGCGACATGACGCATGCGTGCGCAAACCACCCCACGCATGACCCCCACGTCACACACGACCCTCCACGTCGTGTGTTCAACGCGGGTCGTGGGGAAGCACAGTGGGTGAACAGTTACTACGGTAAAAATCTGCCCCACCTGCCCGGGCACCATTCTGGGTCTGGCCCAACAATGCGTCGCGCTTATGTGTGGCCCAGACCCGAGGGCTCCTGTCGGTGTACAAAAGTAGAGGCTCTCCTTTTGACCCCTTTACTTGTGCACGGGCAGTCAGAGCCGCGCACCGCGACCACACTTAGCAGGGCAGAGGAGGGAAGCCGAAGCACAAGACAACCAAGGGAACGCCAAGACCAGAAACACAAAGAGCAAGAGGGTGAGGTGGACCCCCCGGCAAGACCCTTGCCAGGGTGGCCTCCGCAGCCCCGGCAAGAGCCTTGCCGGGTGATACGTCCATTTTGCATCATGCTTTATATCTATATTTATTGCATTATGGGCTGTTATTACACGTTATGTCACAATACTTATGGCTATTCTCTCTTATTTCACAAGGTTTAACATAAAGAGGGAGAATGCCGGCAGCTGGGATTCTGGGCTGGAAAAGGAGAAAATATTGGAAACTTATTCTGCACAGCTCCAAAAGTCCTGAAACTCCACGAAAGTATTTTTTGGAATTAATAAGAATTATTGAGCGAAAGAAGTACCAGAGGGGGACCACACCCTGGCCACGAGGGTGGGGGGCGCGCCCCTTGCCTCGTGGGCCCCCTGGTGGCTCTCCGGTGCCCATCTTCTGCTATATGAAGTCTTTTACCCTAGAAAAAATCATAAGCGAGCTTACGGGATGAAACTCCGCTGCCACGAGGCAGAACCTTGGCGTAACCAATCTAGGGCTCCGGCGGAGCTGTTCTGCCGGGGAAACTTCCCTCAGGGAGGGGGAAATCATCACCATCGTCATCACCAACGATCCTCTCATCGGGAGGGGGTCAATCTCCATCAACATCTTCACCAGCACCATCTCCTCTCAAACCCTAGTTCATCTCTTGTATCCAATCTTTGTACCAAAACTTCCTGAGGGTTGCTAGTAGTGTTGATTACTCCTTGTACATGTGGGTTGCTAGTAGTGTTGATTACTCCTTGTAGTTGATGCTAATTGGTTTATTTGGGGGAAGATCATATGTTCAGATCCTTAATGCATATTAGTACCCCTCTGATTATTAACATGAATATGCTTTGTGAGTAGTTACATTTGTTCCTGAGGACATGGGTGAAGTCTTGCTATTAGTAGTCATGTGAATTTGGTATTCGTTCAATATTTTGATGATATGTATGTTGTCTCTCCTCTAGTGGTGTTATGTGAACGTCGACTACATGACACTTCACCATTATTTGGTCCTAGAGGAAGGCATTGGGAATTAATAAGTAGATGATGGGTTGTTAGAGTGACAAAAGTTTAAACCCTAGTTTATGTGTTGCTTCGTAAGGGGCTGATTTGGATCCATATGTTTCATGCTATGGTTAGGTTTACCTTAATACTTCTTTTGTAGTTGCTGTTGGGAAACGTAGTAATTTCAAAAAAAATCCTACGCACACACAAGAACATGGTGATGCATAGCAACGAGAGGGGAGAGTGATGTCCACGTACCCTCGTAGACCGAAAGCGGAAGCGTTAGAACAACGCGGTTGATGTAGTCGTACGTCTTCACGGCCCGACCGATCAAGCATCGAAACTACGACACCTCCGAGTTCTAGCACATGTTCAGCTCGATGACGATCCCCGGACTCCGATCCAGCAGGGTGTCGGGGAAGAGTTCCGTCAGCACGATGGTGTGGTGACGATCTTGATGTTCTACCGTCGCAGGGCTTCGCCTAAGCACCGCTATAATATTATCGAGGACTATGGTGGAGGGGGGCACCACACACGGCACCACACCTAGTAGGAGTAGGTTTCCTTCTTTCCTAGTCCAACTAGGAGAAGGGGGGAAAGGAGGGGAGTGGAGAAGGAAGGGAGAGGGGGGCCGCGCACCAAACCCCTTGTCCAATTCGGACTGGGCTTGGGAGGGGCGCGCGCCACCTCCTGGCTCCTTCCCAGTAAGGCCCATTAAGGCCCAATACTCTTCCCCGTATTCCCGTAACTCCCCAGTACTCCGAAAAATACCCGAATCACTCGGAACCTTTACGATGTCCGAATATAGTCGTCCAATATATCAATCTTTACGTCTCGACTTTTTGAGACTCCTCGTCATGTCCCCGATCTCATCCGGGACTCTGAACTCCTTCGGTACATAAAAACTCATAAACTCATAATAAAACTGTCATCGAAACCTTAAGCGTGCGGACCCTACGGGTTCGAGAACTATGTAGACATGACCGAAACACGTTTCCGGTCAATAACCAATAGTGGAACCTGGATGCTCATATTGGCTCCTACATATTCTACGAAGATCTTTATCGATCAAACCGCATAACAACATACATTGTTCCCTTTGTTATCGATATGTTACTTGCCCGAGATTCGATCGTCGGTATCTCAATACCTAGTTCAATCTCGTTACCGGCAAGTCTCTTTACTTGTTATGTAATGCATCATTCCGTAACTAACTCATTAGCTACATTGCTTGCAAGGCTTATAGTGATGTGCATTACCGAGAGGGCCCAGAGATACCTCTCCGACAATCGGAGTGACAAAACTTAATCTCGAAATACGCCAACTCAACATGTACCTTTGGAGACACCTATAGAGCTCCTTTATAATCACCCAGTTACGTTGTGACGTTTGGTAGCACACAAAGTGTTCCTCCGGTAAATGAGAGTTGCATAATCTCATAGTTGTAGGAACATGTACAAGTCATGAAGAAAGCAATAGCAACATACTAAACGATCAAGTGCTAGGCTAACGGAATGGGTCATGTCAATCACATCATTCTCCTAATGATGTGATCCCATTTATCAAATGACAACACATGTCTATGGTTAGGAAACATAACCATCTTTGATTAATGAGCTAGTCAAGTAGAGGCATACTAGTGACGTTATGTTTGTCTATGTATTCACACGTGTATCATGTTTCCGGTTAATACAATTCTAGCATGAATAATAAACATTTATCATGATATAAGGAAATAAATAATAACTTTATTATTGCCTCTAGGGCATATTTACTTCAGTCTACCACTTGCACTAGAGTCAATAATCTAGTTCACATCACCATGTGACTAATGTTCACATCTGCATGTGATTAACACCCATAGTTCACATCGTCATGTGACCAACACCTAAAAGGTTTACTAGAGCCAATATCTAGTTCACATTGCTATGTGATTAACACCCAAAGAGTACTAAGGTGTGATCATGTTTTGCTCGTGAGAGAAGCTTAGTCAACAGGTCTGTCACATTCAGAGCCCTATGTATTTTGCAAATATTCTATGTCTACAATGCTCTGCATGGAGCTACTCTAGCTAATTGCTCTCACTTTCAATATGTATCCAGATTGAGACTTAGAGTCATCTGGATCAGTGTGAAAGCTTGCACCGATGTAACTCTTTACGACGGGCTCTTTTATCACCTCCATAATCGAGAAATATTTCCTTAGTCCTCACTAAGGATATTCTTGACCAATGTCCAGTGATCTACTCCTAGATCACTATTGTACTCCCTTGCCAAATTTAGAGCAAGGTATACAATAGGTCTAGTACATAGCATAGCATACTTTATAGAACCTATGACTGAGGCATAGGGAATGACTTTCATTCTCTTTTCTATTTTCTGCCTTGGTCGGGATTTGAGTCTTACTCAATTTCACACCTTTGCAACACAGGCAAGAACTCTTTCTTTGACTGTTCCATTTTGAACTATTTCAAAATCTTGACAAGGTATGTACTTATTGAAAAACTTATCAAGCGTCTTGATCTATCTCAATAGATCTTGATGCTCAATATGTAAGTAGCTTTACTGAGGTCTTTCTTTTAAAGAACTCCTTTCAAATACTCCTTTATGCTTTCGAAAAAAATTCTACATCATTTCTGATCAACAATATGTTACTCACATATATTTATCAGAAAGGCGGTAGTGCTCCCACCCACTTTATTGTAAACACAGGCTTCAACGCAAGTCTGTATAAAACTATATGCTTTGATCAACTTATCAAAGCGTATATTCCAACTCTGAGATGATTGCACCAGTCCATAGATGGATCGCTGGAGCTTGCACATTTTGTTAGCACCTTTAGGATTGACTAAACCTTCTGGTTGCATCATAAACAACTCTTCTTTAAGAAAACCATTAAGGAATGCAGTTTTGACATCCATTTGCCAGATTTCATAAAATGTGGCAATTGCTAACATGATTCGGACAGACTTAAGCATCGCTACAGTTGAGAAAATCTCATTGTAGTCAACACCTTGAACTTGTCGAAAACCTTTTTGCGACAAGTCGAGCTTTGTAGATAGTAACACTACTATCAGCGTCTATCTTCCTCTTGAAGATCCATTTATACAATATGGCTTACCGATCATCGGGCAACTCCATCAAAGTCCACACTTTGTTCCCATACATGGATCCCATCTCAGATTTCATGGCCTCAAGCCATTTCGCGTAATCTGGGCTCATCATCGCTTCCTCATAGTTCGTAGGTTCATCATGGTCTAGTAACATGATTTCCAGAACAGGATTACCGTACCACTCTGGTGTAGACTGTACTTTGGAAGACCTACGAGTTTTTGTAGAAACTTAATCTGAAGCTTCATGATCATCATCATTAGCTTCCTCACTAATTGGTGTAGGAATCACAGGAACTGATTTCTGTGATGAACTACTTTCCAATTCGGGAGAAGGTACAAATTACCTTATCAAGCTCTATTTTCCTCCCACTCACTTCTTTCGAGAGAAACTACTTCTCTAGAAAGGATCCATTCTTAGCAATGAATGTTTTGCCTTCGGATCTGTGATAGAAGGTGTACCCAACAGTTTCCTTTGGGTATTCTATGAAGACGCACTTCTCCGATTTGGGTTCGAGCTTATCAGGATGAAACCTTTTTCACATAAGCATCGCAACTCCAAACTTTAATAAACGACAACTTAGGTTTACTGCTAAACCATAATTCATAAGGTGTCGTCTCAACGGATTTAGATGGTGCCCTATTTAAAGTGAATGCAGCTATCTCTAATGCATAACCCCAAAACGATAGTGGTAAATCGGTAAGATACATCATAGATCGCACCATATCCAATAAAGTGCGGTTACGACGTTCGGACACACCATTACGCTGTGGTGTTCCATGTGGCATGAGCTGTGAAACTATTCCACATTATTTAAAATAAAGGCCAAACTCGTAACTCAAATATTTTTCTCTACGATCAGATTGTAGAAACTTTTATTTTCTTGTTATGATGATTCTCCACTTCACTCTGAAATTCTTTGAACTTTTCAAATGTTTTAGACTTGTGCTTCATTAAGTAGATATACACATATCTGCTCAAATCATCTGTGAAGGTCAGAAAATAACGATACCCTGCCACGAGCATCAACACTCATTGGACCACATACATCGGTATGTATTATTTCCAACAAGTTAGTAGATCGTTCCATTGTTCCGGAGAATGGAGTTTTAGTCATCTTGCCCAAAAGGCACGGTTCGCAAGCATCAAATGATTCATAACCAAGTGATTCTGAAAATCGATCTTTATGGAGTTTCTTCATGCGCTTTACACCGATATGACCCAAACAGTAGTGCCACAAATAAGTTGCACTATCATTATTAACTTTGCATCTTTTGGCATCAACATTATGAATATGTGTATCACTATGATCAATATTCAATAAACCATCACCATTGGGTGTACGACCATAGAAGGTTTTATTCATGTAAACAGAATAACAATTTATTCTCTATCTTAGATGAATAATCGTATCGCAATAAACATGATCTTATCATACTTATGCTCAACCCAAACACCAAATAACATTTATTTAGGTTTAACACTAATCTCGAAAATATAGGGAGTGTGTGATGATGATCATATCAATCTTGGAACTACTCCCAACACTCATCGTCACTTCCCCTTCAACTAGTCTCTGTTTATTCTGTAACTCCTGTTTCGAGTTACTAATCTTAGCAATCGAACAAGTATCAAATACTCAGGGGCTACTATAAACACTAGTAAGGCACACATCAATAACCTGTATATCAAATATACCCTTGTTCAATTTGCCATTCTTCTTATCCACCAAATATTCAGGGCATTTCCGCTTCCAGTGACCATTTCCTTTGGAGTGTAAGCACTCAGTTTCAGGCTTTGGTCCAGCTTTGGGCTTCTTCGCAGGAGTGACAACTTGCTTGTCATTCTACTTGAGGTTCCCTTTCTTTCCCTTTGCCCTTCTCTTGAAACTAGTGGTCTTGTCAATCATCAACACTTGATGCTCTTTCTTGATTTATACCTTCGTCGATTTCAACATCACGAAGAGCTCGGGAATCATTTTCGTCATCCCTTGCATACTATAGTTCATCACGAAGTTCTAGTAACTTGGTGATGGTGACTAGAGAACTCTGTCAATCACTATCTTATCTGGAAGATTAACTCCCACTTGATTCAAGCGATTGTAGTACCCAGACAATCTGAGCACATGCTCACTAGTTGAGCGATTCTCCTCCATCTTTTAGCTACAGAACTTGTTGGAGACTTCATATCTCTCAACTCAGGTATTTGCTTGAAATATTAACTTCAATTACTGGAACATCTCATATGGTCCATGACGTTCAAAACGTCTTTGAAGTCCCGATTCTAAGTCGTTAGGTATGGTGCACTAAACTATCAAGTAGTCATCATATTGAGCTAGCCAAACATTCATAACCTCTGCATCTGCTCCTGCAATAGGTCTGTCACCTGGCGGTGCATTAAGGACATAATTCTTCTGTGTAGCAATGAGGATAAACCTCAGATCACGGATCCAATCCGCATCATTGCTACTAACATCTTTCAACACAATTTTCTCTAGGAACATATCAAAATAAACATATGAAAGCAACAACGCGAGCTATTGATCTACAATATAATATGCAAAATACTACCAGGACTAAGTTCATGATAAATTTATGTTCAATTAATCATATTACTTAAGAACTCCCACTTAGACAGACATCTCTCTAGTCATCTAAGTGATCACGTGATCCAAATCAACTAAACCATGTCCGATCATCACGTGAGATGGAGTAGTTTTCAATGGTGAACATCACTATGTTGATCATATCTACTATATGATTCACGCTCAACCTTTCGGTCTCCGTGTTCCGAGGCCATATCTGTATATGCTAGGCTCGTCAAGTTTAACCTGAGTATTCTGCATGTGCAACTGTTTTGCACCCGTTGTATTTGAACGTAGAGCCTATCACACCCGATCATCACGTGGTGTCTCAGCACGAAGAACTTTCGCAACGGTGCATACTCAGGGAGAACACTTCTTGATAATTAGTGAGAGATCATCTTATAATGCTACCGTCAATCAAAGCAAAATAAGATGCATAAAGGATAAACATCACATGCAATCAATATAAGTGATATGATATGGCCATCATCATCTTGTGCTTGTGATCTCCATCTCCGAAGCACCGTCGTGATCACCATCATCACCGGCACGACACCTTGATCTCCATCGTAGCATCGTTGTCGTTTCGCCACCTATTGCTTCTACGACTATCGCTACCGCTTAGTGATAAAGTACAACAATTACAGGGCGCTTGCATTTCATACAATAAAGCGACAACCATATGGCTCCTACCAGTTGCCGATAACTCGGTTACAAAACATGATCATCTCATACAATAAAATATAGCATCATGTCTTGACCATATCACATCACAACATGCCCTGCAAAAACAAGTTAGACATCCTCTACTTTGTTGTTGCAAATTTTACGTGGTTGCTACGGGCTGAGCAAGAACCGTTCTTACCTACGCATCAAAACCACAACGATAGTTCGTCAAGTTAGTGTTGTTTAAACCTTCGCAAGGACCGGGCGTAGCCACACTCGGTTCAACTAAAGTTGGAGAAACTGACACCCACCAGCCACCTGTGTGCAAAGCACGTCGGTAGAACCAGTCTCGTGTAAGCATACGCGCAATGTCGGTCCCCGCCGCTTCATCCAACAATACCGCCGAACCAAAGTATGACATGCTGGTAAGCAGTATGACATGTATCGCCCACAACTCACTTGTGTTCTACTCGTGCATATAACATCTACGCATAAAACCTAGGCTCGGATGCCACTGTTGGGGAACGTAGAAATTTCAAAAAATTTCCTACGCACAGCAAGATCATGGTGATGCATAGCAACAAGAGGGGAGAGTGTTGTCCATGTACCCTCGTAGACCGAAAGCGGAAGCGTTAGAACAACGCGGTTGATGTAGTCGTACGTCTTCATGGCCCGACCGATCAAGAACCAAAACTACGGCACCTCCGAGTTCTAGCACATGTTCAGCTCGATGACGATCCCCGGACTCCGATCCAGCAGGGTGTCGGGGAAGAGTTCCGTCAGCACGACGGTGTGGTGACGATCTTGATGTTCTACCATCGCAGGGCTTCGCCTAAGCACTGCTATAATATTATCGAGTACTATGGTGGAGGGGGGCACCGCACACGGCTAAGAGATCAAGAGATCAATTGTTGTGTCTCTGGGGTGCCCCCTGCCCCCATATATAAAGGAGCAAGCGAGGAGGAGGCCGGCCCTAGGAGGGGCGCGCCAAGGGAGTAGGATTCCTACTCCTAGTAGGAGTAGGTTTCCTTCTTTCCTAGTCCAACTAGGAGAAGGGGGAAAGGAGGGGAGTGGAGAAGGAAGGGAGAGGGGGCCGCGCCCCAAACCCCTTGTCCAATTCGGACTGGGCTTGGGAGGGGCGCGCGCCACCTCCTGGCTCCTTCCCACTGAGGCCCATTAAGGCCCAATACTCTTCCCCGTATTCCCGTAACTCCCACGTACTCCGAAAAATACCCAAATCACTCGGAACCTTTCCGATGTCCGAATATAGTTGTCCAATATATCAATCTTTACATCTCGACCATTTCGAGACTCCTCTTCATGTCCCCGAAGTCATCCGGGAATCCGAACTCCTTCGGTACATAAAAACTCATAAACTCATAATAAAATTGTCATCGAAACCTTAAGCGTGCGGACCCTACGGGTTTGAGAACTATGTAGACATGACCGAAACACGTTTCCGGTCAATAACCAATAGCGGAACCTGGATGCTCATATTGGCTCCTACATATTCTACGAAGATCTTTATCGGTCAAACCGCATAACAACATACGTTGTTCCCTTTGTCACCGGTATGTTACTTGCCCGAGATTCGATCGTCGGTATCTCAATACCTAGTTCAATCTCGTTACCGGCAAGTCTATTTACTTGTTATGTAATGCATCATTCCCTAACTAACTCATTAGCTACATTGCTTGCAAGGCTTATAGTGATGTGCATTACCGAGAGGGCCCAGAGATACTTCTCCGACAATCGGTGTGACAAAACCTAATCTCGAAATACGCCAACTCAACATGTACCTTTGGAGACACCTGTAGAGGTCCTTTATAATCACACAGTTATGTTGTGACGTTTGGTAGCACAGAAAGTGTTCCTCCGGTAAACGGGAGTTGCATAATCTCATAGTTGTAGGAACATGTATAAGTCATGAAGAAAGCAATAGCAACATACTAAACGATCAAGTGCTAAGCTAACAGAATGGGTCATGTCAATCACATTATTCTACTAATGATGTGATCCCGTTAATCAAATGACAACTCATGTCTATGGTTAGGAAACTTAACCATCTTTGATTAATGAGCTAGTCTAGTAGAGGCATACTAGTTACAATATGTTTGTCTATGTATTCACACATGTATCACGTTTCCGGTTAATACAATTCTAGCATGAATAATAAACATTTATCATGATATAAGGAAATAGATAATAACTTTATTATTGCCTCTAGGGTATATTTCCTTCAGTTGCTGATGCTTGCAACAAGGGTTAATCATAAGTGGGATGCTTGTCAAAGAAAGGGCGGCACCCAAGCACCGGTCCACCCACTTATCAAATTATCAAAGTAACGAACGCGAATCATATGAGTGTGATGAAAACTAGCTTGATGACAATTCCCATGTGTCCCCGGGAGAGTTTTTCTCATTATAAGAATTTGTCCAGGCTAGTCCTTTGCTACAAAAAGGATTGGGCCACCTTGTTGCACCTTATTTACTTTCATTACTTGTTACGAATTATCTTATCACAAAACTATCTGTTACCTACAATTTCAGTGCTTGTAGAGAATACCTTACTTAAAACCGCTTGTCATTTCCTTCTGCTCCTCATTGGGTTCGACACTCTTACTTATCAAAAGGACTATGATGGATCCCCTATACTTGTGGTTCATCATCGGGGCAACTTTCCTAACGCCAACTGAGCGCGCCTTCCTTGAGCCCAAGGGTTCCAACGCCCTCAACCACATTGGGACCAAGGCTCGGGAGGTGCCTCCGTGGTGGCATGCAGATCTTCGTGAAGATCATAAATACATAGGATCAGATGAGGACCAGAAGACGGCGACCCTCGGCGGGATCCCAGCCAAGGAAATCCACAAGACCCCCGGCAAGCGCCTTGCCGAGGACGACTGCAACGCCACGGCAAGACCCTTGCCGGGCCCTCGGCAAGACCCTTGCCGAGGGCATCAGCGGGGCCACAGCCAGGCCCGCGCCTGCCAAAGACTCCACCGCCTTCCCCAAGCAGCTGCTAGCTCAAGCAGCTGGGCAGGCACTTACGTGGCGACGAGCGGCCTCTACACCGACTCAGCAAGTACCTACGTGGTGGCATGCGACCCTTCGTGAAGGCTCCACCACCGCGCCTCCCCAGCAGCTAGCCAATGTGGCGCCGCAAGGCCTCGTCAGCTCCGGCGTGTGTCGAAGCCAGGCGAGGCGGCGACAGCTGGGACGTGCTTCCTTGTCGTCCCCGATAAAGCGAGAAGGACACGTCGGTAGCACATAAAATGCGTTTGTCCGATTTTGCTAGAGGATAGACTCATCCACTATATACCTTTCCACCTCCCGTGTGCCAATGTGGCGACCCCTTTTGCCTATAAAAGGAGGCCCAATGCGTCCAGGAGAAGGATTCGGATCTTTTGGGCAAGTTGCACCCCATAGCTAGCTCAAGAGCACAAGAACACTCGAATACATCCACCGAAGCAGGACTAGGGTATTACGCATCCTTGCGGCTCGAACCTAGGTAGACGATCCGTGTGCTTCCTGTCAGACCCGCTCTTAGCACAACCCCGCGCCCGCCAACCGTAGAAGGGATCCCAGAGATTCAATAGGTGTCGATTTCCCCCGGCAAAAGATCAATCTAGTAGGCCAAACTAAATTGATAATTCGAAGAGACTTGCAATGATATCAAATCATGCATATAATAATTCAGAGAAGAACCAAATAACATTCATAGATAATAAAGTTCATAAACCCACAATTCTTCGGACTCGGCAAACACACCGCAAAAGAGTATTACATCGAATAGATCTCCAAGAACATCAAGGAGAACTTTGTATTGAGAACCAAAGAGAGAGAAGAAGCCATCTAGCTAATAACTAATAACTATGGACCCGAAGGTCTGTGGTAAACTACTCACACATCATCGGAGAGGCTATGGTGTTGATGTACAAGCCCTTCGTGATCGAATCCCCCTCCGGCAGATCGCCGGAAAAGGCCCCAAGATGGGATCCCATGGGTATAGAAGGTTGCGGCGGTGGAAAAGTGCTTTCGTGGCTCTCCTGGATGTTTTCAGGGTATAAGGGTATATATAGGCGAAGGAAGTAGGTCGTTGGAGCTACGAGGGTCCCACGATGGTGGGGGGCGTGCCTACCCCCTGGGCGCGCCCTCCTGCCTCATGGCCGCCTTGTTGCGTCTCTGACTTCCACTCGAAGTCTCCTGGATTGTGTTTGTTCCAAGATAGATCCTCACGAAGGTTTCGTTCCGTTTGGATTCCATTTGATATTCCTTTTCTACAAACCACTGAAATAGGCAAAAAAAACAGCAATTTGCACTGGGCCTTCGGTTAATGGGTTAGTCCCAAAAAGAATATAAAAGAGTATATTAAATCCCATTAAACATCCAAAATAGATAATATAATAGCACGGAACAATAAAAAATTATAGATACGTTGGAGACGTATCAAGCATCCCCAAGCTTATATTCCTGCTCGTCCTTGAGTAGGTAAATGATAAAAACAAAAAAATTATGTGGAATGCTACCTAGCATAATTTTCAATGTAATTCTCTTTATTGTGGCATGAATGTTTAGATCCAAAAGATTCTAGACAAAAGTTTAATATTGACATAAAAATAATAATACTTCAAGCATGCTAACCAAGCAATTATGTCTTATCAAAATAACATAGCCAAAGAAAGCTCATCCCTACAAAATCATATAGTTTGGCCATGCTTCATTTTCGTCACACAAAATGCTCCCATCATGCACAACCCCGATGACAAGCCAAGCAATTGTTTCATACTTAGCCTTTTCAGACCTTTTCAACTTTCACGCAATATATGAGCGCGAGCCATGGACATAGCACTACGGGTGGAATAGAATATGATGATGGAGGTTGTGCGAGAATACAAAAAAGGAGAAAGTCTCACAATGACGCGGCTAATCAACGGGCTATGGAGATGCCCATCAATTTATGTCAATGCAAGGAGTAGGGATTGCCATGCAACGGATGCATTAGAGCTATAAATATACGAAAGCTCAACAAAAGAAACTAAGTTGGTGTGCATCCAACTTGCTTGCTCACGAAGACCTAGGGCATTTTGAGGAAGCCCATCATTGGAACATACGAGACAAGTTCTATAATGAAAAATTCCCACTAGTATATGAAAGTGACAACACAAGAGACTCTCTATCAGGAAGATCATGGTGCTACTTTGAAGCACAAGTGTGGAAAAGGATAGTAACATTGCCCCTTCTATCTTTTTCTCTCATTTTTTGGGCTTCTTTGGCCTCTTTTTTTATTTGGGTTTCTTTGGCCTCCTTTTTTTCGTCCGGAGTCTCATCCGGACTTGTGGGGGAATCATAGTCTCCATCATACTTTCCTCACATGGGTCAATGCTCTAATAATGAAAATCATCACACTTTTATTTACTTACAACTCAAGAATTACAACTTGATACTTAGAACAAAATATGACTCTATGTGAATACCTCCGGCGGTGTACCGGGATGCAATGAATCAAGAGTGACATGTATGAAAGAATTATGAAGGTGGCTTTGCCACAAATATGATGTCAACTATATGATCATGCAAAGCAATACGACAGTGATGGAGCGTGTCATAATAAATGGAACTGTGACGCCCCGAGACCGATGCTCCAGATGCTTTCCTTTATCTTAGTTGTTGTCGTGTGCCTATTGTGTTTGTTGCATTATCATAATTGTTTTGCATATTTCATTCCGAAGTATTTGTTGCCATGATCATGATGAGCGTCTTTGTCATATTTTGCTTCTTGCTTCATGTTCATCATTTGTTATATTGCATTGTGCCATCCATGTTGTTCATATGATCATCTTGCTTGTTATATGATATATGATATATGATATCCCTTTTGCCATTTTTATTTTCATCATGATCGTCATGTGGTTTGCATTCTTCATATTGATGTGTTGTTTGTGCACTCTCCTTATTCCCCTCCTCCTATGGTCATTTGTATCTTCATCTTTTCATCAAGACCTTTCTCCACGTGCAAACCTTATCACTTCTTCCTTTCTTTCAAATCTTGGCTTTCATGCCAAGTGGCATTGTTTGTGCCTCCATTAATGTTCATTTATTTTCTGATGATCGTACTCCATGACTTATACCTCTCTATCAAATTTCATCCATTTTGGAGTTGTTCTGGTTGGGTTCAAAAATGGAGCAAGTTTGAATTTAATTCAAACTTGAGTTATTTTTCTACCTCTAAAAATTGCCAAGTCAATTTATTAAAATACTGCATAAATCCAGGACTCCTTATATATCTTTATCTCTGAGATTTTCCTTCCCAAACCACGGATCCTTTTCCTTGTAATTTTGTCTATTTTCTTAAAGAAAATAAACAGAGGAGGGAAGAACTGGGCAGAGCCCACTTACCTGGGCCGCGCCCTAGGCCACCTGCAGCCCAGCAGACCCGCAGCCAACTCCATCCCCGGTAAAATTCCCACGCGGGCAACTGTTTACCCCTTCTCCGGACCCACCTGTCATTCTCTCTTCCCCCTCCTTTTTCTTCCACCTCACGCACCCTCTCTCACATTAAAACCTCTAGGGCCGCCCGCACATGGCCACCACGGCGCACGCGCCCCCCCTATAAAGCCGCAACCCCGCGCCCTAGGGTTCCCCTCTTCCCCTCTCACCGCCGCCACCTCTTTCCCTTCCCTATGCTTCTTCCACAAATCAGATGCACCGAGAGCAGGGAGATAAACCTGTCGACGTCCGTCGTCGTTCTCCCGGCCGGAGGGCCGCAAGCTCGTCTTCGACATGTCCTCCTGCACCCCGTCTTCGTCCTCGACCGATTCTGATGGGTGGTTGAACTGGATCGCCTCCATGCCGTCTTCCATGTCCACGTCACCGTCGTCTTCCCCTGCATCCTCTTCTTCAGGAGACCGAGCTCCTCTCCGGCGTGATCCGACAAGTAGCTGTCGTCTTCTTCGTCTGGAGCCTTGCGTGCCTCGCCGTAGTCTTCCTCGACTACACACACGTCCACACGGTCCCGTAACTCCTTCCACGACGTCCTCTATGTAGTCTTCTTCCTCCGGCTAATCCATCGCCGCCCCGATCAGCGCGCCTTCTCGCCGTCTTCGGTCTCCGACGACCTCGTACAACTCCAGCAACACCCCCTCGGTGAGCATACGCTCCTCCCAGCCCCTCTCTTGTTTAATCCGTCGCCATAGTCGTCTTCGAGCCGCCAACTCCATATCCGCCATGGCTGAGTTTCTGGAACTCACCTCGCTGCCCCTGCACACTCCTGCACGCGCTCAACCCTCTCTGTTCGCGCTCGCACATGCAAGACCGAAGCACTGCACGCGCAGCAGCCGCGCAACACCACCCGCGCGGCTTCGGTCGTCGTCTTCCCCATGTCCGAGACGAGCTCCTGCTCGTGCACAAGTGCCTGCACGCACGCCACCCCCCGGAAGCAGCCTTCGCTCGCAAGCGTGCACCCTCGCACATTTACGCACGCCCGCCGATGATCCGCTGCACCTGTAGCCGCTGCTTTGCTCGTCGTCATCGCCGGCAAGTTGCTGTGCATTCATGGCGGTTCCAAGACCGAGCCTCTGCTTGTTCAAAAGAACTATGCCCCTTCCTTATCACAAACACTCAGTCAAGCCAGCTGGTCAGCGCTCTTCTCCCCTACGCAGGAGGTCGTGGGATCAAATCCCAGCCGGCCCCATTTTTGCTCTGTTTTCCTGTACTGTTGCACGCGCACACACACACTCAGCGCTCACTCGGGCCAAATCTTCCTGGGCCGCTGCAGGTTGCTGCAATCCAGCCCGTGCATATTTTTTTCCCAGTCTCAGTATTTTAGCATTTTCCAATACATTCTTATTTATAGAATTGCCACTGTTTTGTATTGTTAATAACTAATCATGCATGCATCCAAATTAAACAAACAATATATGTAAAATGCTTGGAATTGTATCTAGTTTCACAATATGCAACTTTCATCCCTGTTAAAAATGTTTGAACATGTTGTTTGTTTAAATTTGCTCAAATGCCATATTAAAATGCTTTATTTCATAACTAAATAATTGTAGCTCCATTTTAAATAAACTTTATATGTAAATGGGGTAGAAAAATGCATAGATTAACTTGATGCACTTTGTTTTGCTGTTTAACTACTTTAAAATTGTGTTTAGGGAAGAACAGTACCAAATTTGAAATATGGACATGAGGATTTTCCGGAATTGTTGTTTGTTGTTCCGGCCTCATTTAAACTTGCCTAGATAGGTAGTTTAATTATGCTCCACCTCTTGCCATGTTTAACAACATTTAATATTGTTTTGTAGCTTAAACGAGATTAAACTAAATATGTCAATGTGGGGTTTTGTCAATATGCAACTCGTTGCATATTGAGCTCCACTTAACTTGTAGTATTGTTTGTTGCACTTTGCCATGCCATGCCTCATTAAACCGGACATGCATCATACTTGACTGTGCATCATGCCATGTTTATGCTTGTGTGTTTACCATGTTGTTTGCTTCTTTCCGGTTGTGCTTCTTCTCGATAGTTCCTGTTTTGTTGCGATTGTGAGGATTCGTTCGACTACACTTGGTTCGTCTTCGTGGCTTCATCTTCTTCATGGACTCGTTCTTATTCCTAGCGGGATTTCAGGCAAGATGACCGCTACCCTGGATCTCACTACTATAATGGCTATGCTAGTTGCTTCGTTCTATCGCTATGCTACGCTTCCTATCACTTGTTCTTCAAGCCTTCCCAAATTGCCATGTCAGCCTCTAACCTTTTCACCCTTCCTAGCAAACCGTTGTTTGGCTATGTTACCGCTTTGCTCAGCCCCTCTTATAGCGTTGTTAGTTGCAGGTGAAGTTGAAGATTGCCTCATGGTGGACAGGGTTATGTTGGGATATCACAATATCTCTTATATTATTAATGCATCTATATACTTGGTAAAGGGTGGAAGGCTTGGCCTTATGCCTGGTGTTTTGTTCCACTCTTGCCGCCCTAGTTTCCGTCATATCGATATTATGTTCCCGGATTTTGCATTCCTTACGCGGTTGGGTTATTTATGGGACCCCCTTGACAGTTCGCTTTGAATAAAACTCCTCCAGCAAGGCCCAACCTTGGTTTTACCATTTGCCTCACCACCACCTACTTTTCCCTTGGGAGTCGCTCTCTCAAGGGTAATCTTTATTTTAGCCCCCCCGGGCCAGTGCTTCTCTAAGTGCTGGTCCGAACCGAGCAGCCTGCAGGGCCCCCTCGGGGAAACTCGAGGTCTGGTTTTACTCATAGCTTGAC
The DNA here is from genome assembly GCF_002162155.2 of Triticum dicoccoides. Taxonomy (NCBI): domain Eukaryota; kingdom Viridiplantae; phylum Streptophyta; class Magnoliopsida; order Poales; family Poaceae; genus Triticum; species Triticum dicoccoides. The sequence continues at coordinate 417,369,421 of NC_041391.1, read as the reverse complement.
TTATCCGGTGTTGCCCTGAGAACGAGATATGTGCAGCTCCTATCGGGATTGTCGGCGCATCGGGCGGCTTTGCTGGTCTTGTTTTACCATTGTCGAAATCTCTTATAAACCGGGATTCCGAGACTGATCGGGTCTTCCTGGGAGAAGGAATATCCTTCGTTGATCGCGAGAGCTTATCATGGGCTAAGTTGGGACACCCCTACAGGGTATAAACTTTCGAGAGCCGTGCCCGCGGTTATGTGGCAGATGGGAATTTGTTAATGTCCGGTTGTAGATAACTTGACACCAGATCCAAATTAAAACGCATCAACCGTGTGTGTAGCCGTGATGGTCTCTTTTCGGCGGAGTCCGGGAAGTGAACACGGTTTTGGGTTATGTTTGACGTAAGTAGGAGTTCAGGATCACCTCTTGATCATTGCTAGTTTCACGGCCGTTCCATTTGCTCTCTTCTCGCTCTTATTTGCGTATGTTAGCCACCATATCATGCTTAGTCACTGCTGCAACCTCACCACTTTACCCCTTCCTTACCCATTAAGCTTTGCTAGTCTTGATACCCATGGTAATGGGATTGCTGAGTCCTCGTGGCTCATAGATTACTACAATAACAGTTGCAGGTATAGGTTTGCGATGATCATGACGCGAGAGCAATGTTTGCTTGTTTGGAGTTCTTCTTCCGCTTCTTCTTCGTTCAGGGGATAGGTTCCAGGTCGGCAGCCTGGGCTAGCAGGGTGGATGTCTTTTGAGTTTTTGTTTGTGGTTCATCCATAGTCGGATGGTGCTCTTATGCAAGATGATGTTGTATTCGTGTGGCATTGTATGCCTTATGTATGTATCCCTATCTATTATGTAATGTTGATGTAATGATATCCACCTTGCAAAAGCGTCTTCAAGATGCGCTTCTATCCTTGGTGGGACCTTCGAGTTCCTTTAGGATAGGGTCGCATCTTGGGCGTGACAAGTTAGTATCAGAGCATTGATCGACCTTAGGAGCCCCCTTGATTGATCGTGTAGTTTGGCCGTTGTCGAGTCTAGAAGAAAACTGTTTTCGGAGTCTAGTTATATGGGAGAGTAGGAATTCTTTTTACTCCTCAGCCCCTTCGTCGCTCTGGTAAGGAATGTTGACGTAGGTGTTTTGAATTACTTCTCTTCCCCTTCAAACTTTCTTTAGGATCACGCGGTTAGTTTTTCGTTCGTTGGTTCTCAACTCTTTTGATCCGGTGCATTTCTCGTCAATTTGACTCGAGCCTCTTCATCTTGGCCAAGTTCAATCCTTAGTTGTTTTGTTTTCCCACCCGCCCTCCCCTTTTTTTCTCCTCGAAGCCGGAGTCCGTAATCGAGTATCCATCCTACTCGTGTGAAGCCTTTGCTTTCTTTCAACCGGTGTTTTCTCTTCAAGATATTCGTCGATTTCCCCTTCCAAGCTTCCTTTGTTTTCCCGCCCTCCCACCCTTTTTCTTCCCGGAGTTTGAGTCTCTCTCGACTATCAATTTCATTCGTATCGAGCATCTTCAGTTTTTCGTCAATTGTTTCAACCGGTGAATTCTCGTCTCGTTCGTCATTCTTCATCTCTTTTCCGGTGGAGTCAATTCAAGTATTTCGGTTGATCATATTCTTTTTCTTGGATCAAGTGTTTTTTCCTGCTCGTTCGCCTCTCGCCAGTTTATCCTTACAGAGTGTTCAAGACATCTCAGGAGATTCGTCTGTGTTCCAATTAATTCGAGGTTGTCACCTCATTCAAATATTTCAATTGTACCGGTGCATCATCTATCTGTTCAACATCCCTTTTCCAATGGTGTTTTTCTCTTCAGTGGGCCCTAACCCACAGGTTTTTTTCCCAGGATCTTACCTGACTCTTCTGATTCCCCCAGAGTTATTCTCAATTCTTTTCGAAGTATGACGTAAAAATGAATTTCATCAGTCACATGACTTCTTCAAGATCGATTTCAAAGTCTTTTCATTGTTGGCTCAACCTCTTCGCCTTTCGTTTCCCCGGAGTGTCTCAACAATTTTTGGTGTTGTTTCTCGTCTTCATTCTTAACACTTGAAGACCGAAGAAGAGTTTTTCCTCTCAATCTTGCCCGTTCTCCCGAAGATTCGTGGTTCTAGCTTGTTGTTACCCTCTCGAATTATTCCATTTGCCAGTTATAATCTTTTCGTACCCATCCGGAGTATGTCAGGAGTTGTTTTCCCGTTTCTTTTCACCGGAGGCCATCGTTCCAGAAGAATTCTTCGTCCTCACATTTCAGCTACCGTTATCCAATTATCCCGACGCTTCATTCAAGTGTTCTTTAATCAGCTTGTTATCTCTTCGTTTTTTGCATCTAAATCCCCTTAAGCATATTTGTTCTTCTAATTCTTCCCAGTGACTCATTCTCTTTCATCAGTCATTTCCGAATTCTAACGGTGGTTCTTTAAGATTCTTTTCTTTGGTTATCATATTAATACATTCGTTCTTTTCAATCCTACCGGTGATTCATGAAGACTTTCTCAAGTTTTGTGCTATACTCTCCTTAATCCTTTTCAAGAAGAATAAGTAGTATGTAAAATCCATTGCTTGTCATCAATTTAATTTGATGAAGGATAAGCATACAATAAATCTTATTCTTATTTCATCCAAGTGAGTAATCCCTTTTCTTCGGAGTTTGTTCTTGATGAATAAATTCTAGTTCCAAGTGTTCTCATCTTTTCTTTTCCGGAGTTCAAATTTTCTCGGTCATTTCGTCGGAACCTCCATCTATATCATTGCAAGGCTCGTCTTATTCTTTCATCGTTCATTCTATCTCGCCATCCTTTTGTTACCGGAGTTCTTCATGGTGGTTCTTCATTAGTTAATTCATTCTTCAAGAGTTCATCAAGATTCTTGTTGGTGGAGTTCAAGTATCTTTCTTCTCGCGTCCCCAAGTGTATTTAATTCTCCGTATTCTTTTGAAGTGGAGTTTTGAATTTTCTTCGTTCCGCTAAGCTATTCAGACTTTTGGTTGTGGTATAATTTCACCTCAAGTTTTGAGTTGTTTTTGATAAGTCCACAACAAGCTTATTCTTTCGTTGTTGATTTTCTCAACAACTCCGTTCAATCCTTCCTTGTAAGTTCTTTTCATTCCACTATTTCAATTCTTCTGGAGACATTGTGTTGTTCCTCTCGTCAAGTATCATTCCACTTGTCAAGTTCATGTTTTATTCCATCCATGTTCAACCAGAGTGCTATCTGAATTTTCTTGTTCTTATTCCTTGTCCATCTCACTTAACCGGAGTGGTTTCAATGTCTCTCTTGTCACTTAAGCTCTTGGTTCTCGTCGTATTCCTTGTTTCCTCATTTTACTGGAGAGCCTCAATCTCATTCGTCTCCGTTGTACCCTTTCTTCCAAGTTTTTTTTCCAACCTCTCAAGGTTCTTTGGTTTCACTCATTTGTCCAACAAGCGACTTTGTTTTCCTATTCCTCTTCCATCTCGTTCCTAAGATCTCGGGACGAGATCTCTTGTTAGTGGAGGAGTGTTGTGACGCCCCGAGACCGATGCTCCAGATGCTTTCCTTTATCTTAGTTGTTGTCGTGTGCCTATTGTGTTTGTTGCATTATCATAATTGTTTTGCATATTTCATTTCGAAGTATTTGTTGCCATGATCATGATGAGCGTCTTTGTCATACTTTGCTTCTTGCTTCATGTTCATCATTTGTTATATTGCATTGTGCCATCCATGTTGTTCATATGATCATCTTGCTTGTTATATGATATATGATATATGATATCCCTTTTGTCATTTTTATTTTCATCATGATCGTCATGTGGTTTGCATTCTTCACATTGATGTGTTGTTGGTGCACTCTCCTTATTCCCCTCCTCCTATGGTCATTTGTATCTTCATCTTTTCATCAAGACCTTTCTCCATGTGCAAACCTTATCACTTCTTCCTTTTTTTCAAATCTTGGCTTTCATGCCAAGTGGCATTGTTTGTGCCTCCATTAATGTTCATTTATTTCCTGATGATCGTACTCCATGACTTATACCTCTCTATCAAATTTCATCCATTTTGGAGTTGTTTTGGTTGGGTTCAAAAATGGAGCAAGTTTGAATTTAATTCAAACTTGATTTATTTTTCTACCTCTAAAAATTGCCAAGTCAATTTATTCAAATACTGCATAAATGCAGGACTCCTTATATATCTTTATCTCTGAGATTTTCCTTCCCAAACCACTCAAGATGGGAATGGGCCGGGTCGACCCGCTGGGTCACTAACCCGGCCCAAAAATTCAGGGCCAATGGGTTAAGTGGGTTGGCCCTAGATGATATACGAGCCAGTGGGGTCGGCACTGTGCAACCCGATGGGTCACATGGGTCGACCCATTCATATACTGGCAGTACATCTATAGAGACGTATTGTGTGTTCATCGACCGAGCTATGTTGGGGTAAAAGTGTGCCCATGGCCCATCCTGCCTAAAGTAACTTTTTTACATATACATAGTCCAATCCATGAGCAGCGAGCTGAATGCACGGGATTTTTCTTTATAAAATGCATGAGATATTATTGATATGCTTAGCTTGCATGAGTGCACTAGAGATTTACTGTTTGCAGTCTGAATCCCAGCCTACTGCAGCCTACTCCACGGGAAGACAAGACATGACCTACACACCTCACATCCAACACCATATATCTATTCAAAAGAACTTCGTATTGATTAATGCCTGGTAGCATTGGAGTACTATGGTTCGAAAACTTTTTTGGTCATCCATTAGGCTGGCATGCCCAGCTATTTATTTGTAAAAACAGAGTTGTAAGTGTTAATTTGCTGGATTTTGGGTCGGCCTCATGTACCCAACGGGCCAGTGAGGCCATAAATTTCTGATGAAATGGGCCGACCCATGGCCTCCCATATTGGCCTTGGGGCACAGGGCTAGGTCCAAGGCCAGGTCCGGGTCGGCCCATTCCCATCTTGACAAACCACAGATCCTTTTCCTTGTAATTCTGTCTATTTTCTTAAAGAAAATAAACAGAGGAGGGAAGAACTGGGCAGAGCCCACTTACCTGGGCCGCGCCCTAGGCCACCTGCAGCCCAGCAGACCCACGTCCAACTCCATCCCCGGTAAAATTCCCACGCGGGCAACTGTTTACCCCTTCCCCGGACCCACCTGTCATTCTCTCTCCCCCCTCCTTTTTCTTCCACCTCATGCACCCTCTCTCTCACAGTAAAACCTCCAGGGCCGCTCGCACATGGCCACCACGGCGCCCGCGCCCCCCTATAAAGCCGCAGCCCCGTGCCCTAGGGTTCCCCTCTTCCCCTCTCGCCGCCGCCACCTCTTTCCCTTCCCTATGCTTCTTCCACAAATCAGATGCACCGAGAGTAGGGAGATAAACCAGTCGACATGTCCGGAGGGCCTCAAGCTCGTCTTCGACATGTCCTCCTGCACCCCGCCTCCATCCTCGACCGATTCTGATAGGTGGTTGAACTGGATCGCCTCCATGGCCGTCGTCCACGTCCACATCACCGTCGTCTTCCCCTGCATCCTCTTCTTCAGGAGACCGAGCTCCTCTCCGGCGTGGTCCGACAAGCAGCTGCTGTCTTCTTCGTCCGGAGCCTCGCGTGCCTCGCCGTAGTCTTCCTCGACTACGCACACGTCCACACGGTCCCGTAACTCCTTCCACGACGTCCTCTACGTCGTCTTCTTCCTCCGGCTAATCCATCGCCGCCCCGATCAGCGCGCCTTCTCACCGTCTTCGGTCTCCGACGACCTTGTACAACTCCAGCAACACCCCCTCGGTGAGCATACGCTCCTCCCAGCCCCTCTCTTGTTCAATCCATCGTCATAGTCGTCTTCGAGCCGCCAACTCCATATCCGCCATGGCTGAGTTTCTGGAACTCACCTAGCTGCCCCTGCACACTCCCGCACGCTCTCAACGCTCTCTGTTCGCGCTCGCACACGCAAGACCGAAGTGCTGCACGCGCAACAGCCGCGGAACACCACCCGCGTGGCTTCGGTCGTCGTCTTCCCCATGTCCGAGACGAGCTCCTGCTCGTGCACAAGTGCCTGCATGCACGCCACCCCCCGGAAGCAGCCTTCGCTCGCAAGCGCGCACCCTCGCACATTTCTGCACCCCCGCAGATGATCCGCTGCACCTGTAGCCGCTGCTTTGCTCGTCGTCATCGCCGGCAAGTTGTTGTGCGTTCATGGCGGTTCCAAGACCGAGCCTCTACTTGTTCAAAAGAACTATGCCCCTTCCTTATCACAAACACTCAGTCAGGCCAGCTGGTCAGCGCTCTTCTCGCCTATGCAGGAGGTCGTGGGATCAAATCCCAGCCGGCCCCATTTTTGCTCTGTTTTCCTGTACTGTTGCACGCGCACACACACACACTCAGCGCTCACTCGGGCCAAATTTTCCTGGGCCGCTGCAGGTTTCTGCAATCCGGCCCGTGCATATTTTTTTCCCAGTCTCAGTATTTTAGCATTTTCCAATACATTCTTATTTACAGAATTGCCACTGTTTTGTATTGTTAATAACTAATCATGCATGCATCCAAATTAAACAAACAATATATGTAAAATGCTTGGAATTGTATCTAGTTTCACAATATGCAACTTTCATCCCTGTTAAAAATGTTTGAACATGTTGTTTGTTTAAATTTGCTCAAATGCCATATTAAAATGCTTTATTTCATAACTAAATAACTGTAGCTCCATTTTAAATAAACTTTATATGTAAATGGGGTAGAAAAATGCATAGATTAACTTGATGCACTTTGTTTTGCTGTTTAACAACTTTAAAATTGTGTTTAGGGCAGAATAGTACCAAATTCAAAATATGGACATGAGGATTTTCCGGAATTGTTGTTTGTTGTTCCGGCCTCATTTAAACTTGCCTAGATAGGTAGTTTAATTATGCTCCACCTCTTGCCATGTTTAACAACATTTAATATTGTTTTGTAGCTTAAACGAGATTAAACTAAATATGTCAATGTAGGGTTTTGTCAATATGCAACTCGTTGCATATTGAGCTCCACTTAACTTGTAGTATTGTTTGTTGCACTTTGCCATGCCATGCCTCATTAAACCGGACATGCATCATACTTGATTGTGCATCATGCCATGTTTATGCTTGTGTGTTTACCATGTTGTTTGCTTCTTTCCGGTTGTGCTTCTTCTCGATAGTTCCTATTTCATTGCGATTGTGAGGATTCGTTTAACTACGCTTGGTTCGTCTTTGTGGCTTCATCTTCTTCATGGACTCATTCTTCTTCCTAGGGGGATTTCAGACAAGATGACCGCTACCCTGGATCTCACTACTATCATTGCTATGCTAGTTGCTTCGTTCTATCGCTATGCTGCGCTTCCTATCACTTGTTCTTCAAGCCTTCCTAAATTGCCATGTCAGCCTCTAACCTTTTCACCCTTCCTAGCAAACCGTTGTTTGGCTATGTTACCGCTTTGCTCAGCCCCTCTTATAGCGTTGTTAGTTGCAGGTGAAGTTGAAGATTGCCCCATGGTGGACAGGGTTATGTTGGGATATCACAATATCTCTTATATTATTAATGCATCTATATACTTGGTAAAGGGTGGAAGGCTCGGCCTTATGCCTGGTGTTTTGTTCCACTCTTGCCGCCCTAGTTTCCGTCATATCGGTATTATGTTCCCGGATTTTGCGTTCCTTACGCGGTTGGGCGATTTATGGGACCCCCTTGACAGTTCGCTTTGAATAAAACTCCTCCAGCAAGGCCCAACCTTGGTTTTACCATTTGCCTCACCACCACCTACTTTTCCCTTGGGAGTCGCTCTCTCGAGGGTCATCTTTATTTTAGCCCCCCCGGGCCAGTGCTTCTCTAAGTGCTGGTCTGAACCGAGCAGCCTGCGGGGCCCCCTCGGGGAAACTTGAGGTCTGGTTTTACTCGTAGCTTGACTTATCCAGTGTTGCCCTGAGAACGAGATATGTGCAGCTCCTATCGGGATTGTCGGCGCATCGGGCGGCTTTGCTGGTCTTGTTTTACCATTGTCGAAATGTCTTGTAAACCGGGATTCCGAGACTGATTGGGTCTTCCTGGGAGAAGGAATATCCTTCGTTGATCGCGAGAACTTATCATGGGCTAAGTTGGGACACCCCTGCAGGGTATAAACTTTTGAGAGTCGTGCCCGCGGTTATGTGGCAGATGGGAATTTGTTAATGTCCAGTTGTAGATAACTTGACACCAGATCCGAATTAAAACGCATCAACCGTGTGTGTAGACGTGATGGTCTCTTTTTGGTGGAGTCCGGGAAGTGAACACGGTTTTGGGTTATGTTTGACGTAAGTAGGAGTTTAGGATCACATCTTGATCATTGCTAGCTTCACGGCCGTTCCGTTTGCTCTCTTCTCGCTCTTATTTGCGTATGTTAGCCACCATATCATGCTTAGTCGCTGCTGCAACCTCACCACTTTACCCCTTCCTTACCCATTAAGCTTTGCTAGTCTTGATACCCATGGTAATGGGATTGCTGAGTCCTTGTGGCTCACAGATTACTACAACAACAGTTGCAGGTACAGGTTTGCGATGATCATGACGCGAGAGAGATGTTTGCTTGTTTGGAGTTCTTCTTTCGCTTCTTCTTCGTTCAAGGGATAGGTTCCAGGTCGGCAGCCTGGGCTAGCAGGGTGGATGTCTTTTGAGTTTTTGTTTGTGTTTCATCTGTAGTCGGATGGTGCTCTTATGTAAGATGATGTTGTATTCGTGTGGCATTGTATGCCTTATGTATGTATCCCTATCTATTATGTAATGTTGATGTAATTATATCCACCTTGCAAAAGCGTCTTCAAGATGCGCTTCTATCCTTGGTGGGACCTTCGAGTTCCTTTAGGATAGGGTCGCATCTTGGGCATGACAGGAACGATGGAAAGTTGCATGGCAATATATCTCGGAATGGCTATGGAAATGCCATAATAGGTAGGTATGGTGGCTGTTTTGAGGAAGATATAAGGAGGCTTATATGTGATAGAGCTTATCATGTCACGGGGTTTGGATGCACCGGTGAAGTTTGCACCAACTCTCGAGGTGAGAAAGGGCAATGCACGGTACCGAAGAGGCTAGCAATGATGGAAGGGTGAGAGTGCGTATAATCCGTGGACTCAACATTAGTCATAAAGAACTCACATACTTATTGCATAAATCTACAAGTAATCAAAACCAAGCACTATGCACATGCTCCTAGACGGATAGATTGGTAGGAAAAGGCCATCGCTCGTCCCCGACCGCCACTCATAAGGAAAGCAATCAAAGAACACCTCATGCTTCAAATTTGTCACACAACGTTTACCATACGTGCATGCTACGGGACTTGCAAACCTCAACACAAGTATTTCTCAATTCCACAATTACCCAACTAGCACGACTCTACCATCTTTATATCTCAAAACAACTATCAAGTATCAAACTTCTCATAGTATTTAATGCACTCTATATGAAAGTTTTTATTATACCCATCTTGGATGCCTATCATATTAGGAGTAAATTTATAGCCAAGGCAAATTACCATGCTGTTCTAAAGGACTCTCAAAATAATATAAGTGAATCACGAGAGATCAATAATTTCTATAAAATAAAACCACCACCGTGCTCTAAAAAGGTATAAGTGAGGCACTAAGCAAAATTATCTAGCTCAAAAGATATAAGTGAAGCACATAGAGTATTCTAATAAATTACGATTCATGTGTGTATCTCCCAAAAGGTGTGTACAGAAAGGATGATTGTGGTAAACTAAAAATCAAAGACTCAAATCATACAAGGCGCTCCAAGCAAGACACATATCATGTGGTGAATAAAAATATAGCATCAAGTAAACTTACCGATAGACGAAGGCGAAAGAGGGGATGCCTTCCGGGGCATCCCCAAGCTTAGGCTTTTGGTTGTCCTTGAATTTTACCTTGGGGTGCCTTGGGCATCCCCAAGCTTAGACTCTTGCCACTCCTTGTTCTAAATCCATCAAATCTTTACCCAAAAACTTGAAAACTTCACAACACAAAACTCAAACAAAAAAATCTCATGAGCTCCGTTAGTATAAGAAAACAAATCACCACCTTAAGGTACTGTAATGAACTCATTCTTCATTTATATTGGTGTTAAAACTACTGTATCCCAACTTCTCTATGGTTTATACCCCCCGATACTAGTCATAGATTCATCAAAATAAGCAAACAACACTCGAAAAACAGAATCTGTCAAAAATAGAACAGTCTGTGGCAATATGTATCAAACATATACTTCTGTAACTCCAAAAATTCTGAAATAAGTTGGTGGACGTGAGGAATTTGTCTATTAATCATCTGCAGAAATAATCAATCTAAAATCACTCTCCAGTAAAAAATGGCATCTAATCTCATGAGTGCTAAAGTTTCTATTTTTTACAGCAAGATCGCAAAGACTTCACCCAAGTCTTCCCAAAGGTTCTACTTGACACAAACACTAATTAAAACATAAAACCACATATAAACACAGGCTAGATGAATTATTTATTATTAAATATAAACAAAAAGCAAGGAACAAAAATAAAATTGGGTTGCCTCCCAACAAGCGCTATCGTTTAACGCCCCTAGCTAGGCATAAAAACAAGAATAGATCTAGGTATTGTCATCTTTGGTATGCAATCCATAAGTGGATATCATAATAGATTCATAAGGCAATTTAATTTTCTTTGCGGGAAAGTGTTCCATGCCTTTCCTTAATGGAAACTGGAATATAATATTTCCTTCTTTCATATCAATAATTGCACCAATCGTTCTAAGGAAAGGTCTACCAAGAATAATAGGACATGTAGGATTGCAATCTATATCAAGAACAATGAAATCTACGGGCACATAATTCCTATTTGCAACAATAAGAACATCATTAAGCCTTCCTATAGGTTTATTAATGGTGGAATCCGCAAGATGCAAATTTAAAGAACAATCATCAAAATCACGGAAACCTAGAACATCAGACAAAGTTTTTGGAATCATGGAAACACTAGCACCCAAATCACATAAAGCATAACATTCATGATCTTTAATCTTAATTTTAAGAGTAGGTTCCCACTCATCATAAAGTTTTCTAGGGATATAAACTTCTAATTCAAGCTTTTTCTTCATAGGATTGCATTAAAGCATCAACGCTATGTTTAGTAAAAGCTTTATTTTGATTATAACCATGAGGAGAATTTAACACGGATTGCAACAAGGAAATACAATCTATCAAAGAAAAATTATCATAATTAAATTCCTTGAAATTCAAAATAGTGGGTTCATTGCTATGTGAAGTTTTGACCTCTTCAATCCCACTTTTACCCATTTTTTGTATCAAGATCTAAAAACTCCGAATCATTGGGACACCTTTTAACTAAAGTTGACTAATTTCCAGTCCGATCTTTATCAAGATTCATATTGGAAAACAAAGATTTAATAGGAGTCACATCAATCACTTTTAGATCTTCATCACTATTATCATGAAAACTAGAAGAACATGCTTTCATAAAGCAATCTTTTTTAGCGCGCATCCTAGCGGTTCTTTATTTGCACTCACCAATGGAAATTCTCATGGCTTTGAGAGACTCATTGATATCATGCTTAGGTGGAATAGATCTACGTTTCAAAGAATCAACATCAAGAGAAATTCTATCCATGTTCCTAGCCAACTCATCAATCTTAGGCAATTTTTCTTCAAGCAAAGCATTGAAATTCTTTTGCAAAATCATAAATTCTTTAACACTAGTCTCAAAATCAGAGGGCGTCTTATTAAAATTTCCATAAGAGTTGTTGTAGGAATTACCATAATTATTAGAGGAATTACTAGGAAACGGCCTAGAATTAAAATTTCCTCTATACGCGTTGTTACCAAAATTGTTCTTACCAACAAAATTCACATCCATAGATTCGTTATTATTCTCAATCAAAGTGGACAAAGGCATATCATTAGGATCAGAATAAACACTCTTATTAGCAAATAATTTCATAAGTTCATCCATCTTTCCACTCAAAACATTAATCTCTTCAATAGCATGAACTTTTTTACTAGTGGATCTTTCGATATGCCATTGAGAATAATTAACCATAATATTATCTAGGAGTTTAGTAGCTTCCCCTAAAGTGATTTCCATAAAAGTGCCTCCCGCGGCCGAATCGAAAAGATTTCTAGAAGCAAAATTCAATCCAACATAAATTTTTTGTATAATCACCCATAAATTCAAACCATGTGTAGGGCAATTATGTATCATTAATTTCATCCTCTCCCAAGCTTGTGCAACATGCTCATGCTCAAGTTGCTTAAAATTCATAATATCGTTTCTAAGAGAGATGATCTTAGCGGGAGGAAATTACTTAGAGATGAAAGCATCTTTGCACTTATTCCATGAATCAATACTATTTTTAGGCAAATAAGAGAACCAGGTTTTAGCACGATCTCTAAGCCAAAACGGAAATATCTTCAATTTAACAATATCATTATCCACATCTTTCTTCTTTTGCATATCACACAAATCAACGAAGTTGTTTAGATGGGTAGCGGGATCTTCACTAGGAAGGCCAGAAAACTGATCTTTCATAACAAGATTCAACAAAGCGGTATCGATTTCACAAGATTCAGCATCTGTAATAGGAGCAATCGGAGTGCTAATAAAATCATTATTGTTGGTATTGGAAAAGTCACACAATTTAGTATTATCTTGAGCCATCATGACAAACAATCAATCCAACACACAAGCGAACAAGAGGCAAGCGAAAAGAGGCGAATGAAAAAGGGTGAATAAAACGACAAAAGGTGAAGTGGGGGAGAGGAAAACGAGAGGAAAATGGCAAATAATGTATGCGAGGGATAAGAGTTTGTGATGGGTACTTGGTATGTCTTGACTTGAGCATAGATCTCCCCAGCAACGGCGCCAGAAATCCTTCTTGCTACCTTGAGCATGCATTGGTTTTCCCATGAAGAGGAAATGGTGATGCAACAAAGTAGCGTAAGTATTTCCCTCAGTTTTTGAGAACCAAGGTATCAATCCAGTAGGAGACTACACGTCTCCTAGTACCTGCACAAACAATCAAGAACCTTGCAACCATCGTGATAAAGGGGTTGTCAATCCCTTCACGACAACTTGCAAAAGTGAGATTTGATAAAGATAATAAGATAAATATTTTTGGTATTTTCTTGTATAGATTGGAAAATAAAGATTGCAAAGTAAATAGTAAACTAGAATTGTAGATCGAAAACTTATATGATGTAAAGGAGACCCGGGGGCCATAGGTTTCACTAGTGGCTTCTCTCATGATAGCATGTATTACGATGGGTGAACAAATTACTACCGAGCAATTGATAGAAAAGCGTATAGTTATGATGATATCTAAGGCAATGATCATGAATATAGGCATCACGTCCGTGTCAAGTAGACCGAAATGATTCTACATCTACTAATATTACTCCACACATCGACCGCTATCCAGCATGCATCTAGAGTATTAAGTTCATAAGAACGGAGTAACGCATTAGGCAAGGTGACATGATGCAGAGGGATAAACTCAAGCAATATGATATAAACCCCATCTTTTTATCCTCGATGGCAACAACACAATACTTGTCGGTTCCCTTTCTGTCACTGGGATCGAGCACCGCAAGATTGAACCCAAAGCTAAGCACTTCTCCCATTGCAAGAAAGATCAATCTAGTAGGCCAAACTAAACCGATAATTCAAAGAGACTTGCAACGATATCAAATCATGCATATAAGAATTCAGAGAAGAACCAAATAATATTCATAGATAATCAAGTTCATAAACCCACAATTCATCTGATCTCGGCAAACACACCGCAAAAGAGTATTACATCGAATAGATCTCCAAGAACATCGAGGAGAACTTTGTATTGAGAACCAAAGAGAGAGAAGAAGCCATCTAGCTAATAACTATGGACCTGAAGGTCTGTGGTAAACTACTCACACATCATCGGAGAGGCTATGGTATTGATGTAGAAGCCCTCCGTGATTGAATCCCCCTCCGGCAGATCACCAGAAAAGGCCCCAAGATGGGATCTCACGGGTACAGAAGGTTGCGGCAGTGGAAAGTGGTTTCGCGGCTCCCCTAGATGTTTTAAGGGTATAAGAGTATATATA
>NC_041391.1:417249948-417319368 GCF_002162155.2 Triticum dicoccoides | reverse complement strand
TTTGCATCTTTTACTTTTTCTATCTATATCATAAAATACCAAAAATATATTTATCTTATCATATTATCTCTATCAGATCTCACTTTCGCAAGTGGCCATGAAGGGATTGACAACCCCTTTATTGTGTTGGTTGCAAGTTCTTGTTTGTTTGTGTAGGTGCGTGGGACTTTTGAGGAGCCTCCTACTGGATTGATACCTTGGTTTTCAAAAACTGAGGGAAATACTTACGCTACTATTGCAGCATCACCCTTTCCTCTTCAAGGAAAACCAACGCAAGCTCAAGACGTAGCAGACACCTAGATCGGATATGAACTCCTTCATCCAGACTCCTTCATTTGCTGCTTCCGAAGCAGCTATGTACTCTGCTTCACACGTAGATCCCGCCACGACGCTTTGCTTAGAATTGCACCAACTGACAGCTCCACCATTCAATATAAACATGTATCCGGTTTGTGACTTAGAGTCATCCGGATCAGTGTCAAAGCTTGCATTGACGTAACCATTTACGACGAGCTCTTTGTCACCGCCATTAACGAGAAACATATCCTTAGTCCTTTTCAGGTATTTTAGGATGTTCTTTGACCGCTGTCTAGTGATCCACTCCTGGATTACTTTGGTACCTCCCTGCTAAGCTAATATCAAGGCACACATCAGGTCTGGTACACAACATTGCATACATGATAGTGCCTATGGCTAAAGCATAAGGAACATCTTTCATTTTCTCTCTATCTTTTGCAAAGGTCGGGAATTGAGTCTGACTCAACTTCACACCTTGTAACACAGGCAACAACCCTTTCTTTGCTTGATCCATTTTGAACCTCTTCAAAACTTTATCAAGGTATGTGCTTTGTGAAAGTCCAATTAGGTGTCTTGATCTATCTCTATAGATCTTGATGCCCAATATATAAGCAACTTCACCGAGGTCTTCCATTGAAAAACTTTTATTCAAGTATCCTTTTATGCTATCCAAAAATTCTATATGATTTCCAATCAACAATATGTCATCCACATATAATATTAGAAAGGCTACAGAGCTCCCACTCACTTGTAAATACAGGCTTCTCCAAAAGTCTATATAAAACCATATGCTTTGATCACATTATCAAAATGTTTATTCCAACTCCGAGATGCTTGCACCAGTCCATAGATTGATCGCTGGAGCTTGCACACTTTGTTAGCATCCTTAGGATCGATAAAACCTTCAGGTTGCATCATATACAACTCTTCTTCCAGAAATCCATTCAGGAATGCAGTCTTTACATCCATTTGCCAAATTTCATAATCATAAAATGCGGCAATTGCTAACATGATTCGGACGGACTTAAGCATCGCTACTGGTGAGAAAGTCTCATCGTAGTCAACTCCTTGAACTTGTCGAAAACCTTTCGCAACAAGTTGAGCTTTGTAGACAGTAACATTACCGTCAGCGTCAGTCTTCTTCTTGTAGATCCATTTATTCTCGATGGCTTGTCGATCATCGGGCAAGTCCACACTTTGTTCTCATACATGGATACCATCTCAGATTTCATGGCCTCAAGCCATTTTGCAGAATCTAGGCTCATCATCGCTTCCTCATAGTTCGTAGGTTCGTCATGGTCAAGTAACATGACCTCTAGAACAGGATTACCGTACCACTCTGGTGCGGATCTTACTCTAGTTGACCTACAAGGTTCGGTAGTAACTTGATCTAAAGTTACATGATCATCATCATTAGCTTCCTCACTAATTGGTGTAGGAGTCACAGGAACAGATTTTTGTGATGAACTACTTTCTAATAAGGGAGCAGGTACAGTTACCTCATCAAGTTCTACTTTCCTCCCACTCACTTCTTTCGAGAGAAACTCCTTCTCTAGAAAGGATCCATTCTTAGCAACGAATGTCTTGCCTTTGGATCTGTGATAGAAGTTATACCCAATGGTCTCCTTTGGGTATCCTATGAAGACACATTTCTCCGATTTGGGTTCGAGCTTATCTGGTTGAAGTTTTTTCACATAAGCATCGCAACCCCAAACTTTAAGAAACGACAACTTTGGTTTCTTGCCAAACCATAGTTCATAAGGCGTCGTCTCAATGGATTTAGATGGTGCCCTTTTTAACGTGAATGCAGCCGTCTCTAAAGCATAACCCGAAAATGATAGCGGTAAATCAGTAAGAGACATCATAGATCGCACCATATCTAGTAAAGTACGATTACGACGTTCGGACACACCATTACGCTGTGGTGTTCCGGGTTGCGTGAGTTGCGAAACTATTCCGCATTGTTTCCAATGAAGACCAAACTCGTAACTCAAATATTCTCCTCCATGATCAGATCGTAGAAACTTTATTTTCTTGTTACGATGATTTTCCACTTCACTATGAAATTATTTGAACTTTTCAAATGTTTCAGACTTATGTTTCATTAAGTTGATATACCCATATCTGCTCAAATCATCTGTGAAGGTGAGAAAATAACGATACCCGCCGCGAGCCTCAACAGTCAATTGACCACATACATAAGTATGTATGATTTCCAATAAATCTGTTGCTCGCTCCATTGTTCCGGAGAATGGCGTTTTAGTCATCTTGCCCATGAGGCATGGTTCGCAAGTACCAAGTGATTCATAATCAAGTGATTCCAAAAGTCCATCAGAATGGAGTTTCTTCATGCACTTTACACCAATATGACCTAAATGGTAGTGCCACAAATAAGTTGCACTATCATCATCAACTCTGCATCTTTTGGTTTCAGTATTATGAATATGTGTATCACTACTATCAATATTCAAAAAGAATAGACCACTCTTCAAGGGTGCATGACCATAAAAGATATTACTCATATAAATAGAACAACCATTATTCTCCGATTTAAATGAATAACCATCTCGCATCAAACAAGATACATATGTAATGTTCATGCTCAACGCTGGCACCAAATAACAATTATTCAGGTCTAAAACTAATCTCGAAGGTAGATGTATAGGTAGCATGCCGACCGCGATCACATCGACTTTGGAACCATTTCCCACGCGTATCGTCACCTCGTCCTTAGCCAATCTTCGCTTAGTCCGTAGTCCCTGCTTCGAGTTGCAAATATTAGCAACAGAACCAGTATCAAATACCCAGGCACTACTGCAAGCATTAGTAAGGTACACATCAATAACATGTATATCACATGTACCTTTGTTCACCTTGCCATCCTTCTTATCCGCCAAATTCTTGGGGTAGTTCCGCTTCCAGTGACCAGTCCCTTTGCAGTAGAAGCACTCGGTCTCAGGCTTAGGTACCGACTTGGGCCTCTTCACTTGAGAAGCAACTTGCTTGCCGTTCTTCTTGAAGTTCCCCTTCTTCCCTTTACCCTTTTCCTGAAACTGGTGGTCTTGTTGACCATCAACACTTGATGCTCCTTCTTGATTTCTACCTCCGCAGCCTTTAGCATTGCGAAGAACTCGGGAATTGTCTTATCCATCCCTTGCATATTATAGTTCATCACAAAGCTCTTGTAGCTTGGTGGCAGTGATTGAAGATTTCTGTCAATGACACTATCATCAGGAAGATTAACTCCCAGTTGAATCAAGTGATTGTTATACCCAGACATTTTGAGTATATGCTCACTAACAGAACTATTCTCCTCCATCTTGCAGCTGTAGAACTTATTGGAGACTTCATATCTCTCAATCCGGGCATTTGCTTGAAATATTAACTTCGACTGCTAGAACATCTCATATGCTCCATGATGTTAAAAATGTTGTTGAAGTCCCGGTTCTAAGCCGTTAAGCATGGCACACTGAACTATCGAGTAGTTATCAGCTTTGCTCTGCCAGACGACCATAACATCTGGCGTTGCTGCTGCAGCGGGTTTGACACCTAGCGGTGCTTCCAGGACGTAATTCTTATGTGCAGCATTGATGATAATCCTCAAGTTAAGGACCCAGTCCGTGTAATTGCTACCATCATCTTTCAACTTTGCTTTCTCAAGGAACGCATTAAAATTCAACAGAACAACAACACAGGCCATCTATCTACAACAACATAGACATGCAAAATACTATCAGGTACTAAGTTCATGATAAATTAAAGTTCAATTAATCAAATTACTTAAGAACTCACACTTAGATAGACATCCGTCTAATCATTTAAGTGATCACGTGATCCATATCAACTAAACCATGTCCGATCATCACGTGAGATGGAGTAGTTTTCAACGGTGAACATCACTATGTTGATCATATCTACTATATGATTCACTCTCGACCTTTCGATCTCATTGTTCCGAGGCCATATCTGCATATGCTAGGCTCCTCAAGGTTAACCCGAGTATTCCATGTGTGCAAAACTGGCTTGCACCCGTTGTATGTGAACGTAGAGCTTATCACACCCGATCATCACATGGTGTCTCGGCACGATGAACTTTCGCAATGGTGCATACTTAGGGAGAACACTTATACCTTGAAATTTAGTGAGAGATCATCTTATAATGATACCATCGATCTAAGCAAAATAAGATGCGTAAAAGATAAATATCACATGCAATCAATATAAGTGATATGATATGGCCATCATCATCTTGTGCGTTTGATCTCCATCTCCAAAGCACCGTCATGATCACCATCATCACCAGCACGACACCTTAATCTCCATCGTAGCATCGTTGTTGTCTCGCCAACTATTGCTTCTACGACTATCGCTACCGCTCAGTGATAAAGTAAAGCAATTACATGGCGATTGCATTTCATACAATAAAGCGACAACCACATGGCTCTTGTCAGTTGCCGATAACTTCGTTACAAAACATGATCATCTCATACAATAAAATTTAGCATCATGTCTTGACCATATCACATCATAGCATGCCCTGCAAAAACAAGTTAGACGTCCTCTACTTTGTTGTTACAAGTTTTACGTGGCTGCTACGGGCTAAGCAAGAATCGTTCTTACCTACGCATCAAAACCACAACGATATTTCATCAAGTATGTGATGTTTTAACCTTCACAAGGACCGGGCGTAGCCAAACTCGATTCAACTAAAGTTGGAGAAACTGACACCCGCCAGCCACCTGTGTGCGAAGCACGTTGGTAGAGCCAGTCTCGCATAAGCGTACGCGTAATGTCGGTCCGGGCCGCTTCATCCAAGAATACCACCGAATCAAAGTATGACATGCTGGTAAGCAGTATGACTTGTATCGTCCACAACTCACTTGTGTTCTACTCGTGCGTATAACATCTACGCATAAACCTGGCTCGGATGCCACAGTTGGGGAACGTAGAAATTTCAAAAATTTCCTTTGCACACGCAAGATCATGGTGATGCATAGCAACGAGAGGGGAGAGTGTCGTCCACGTACCCTCGTAGACCGTAAGCGGAAGCGTTATGACAACGCGGTTGATGTAGTTGTATGCCTTCACGATCTGACCGATCCAAGTACCAAACACACGGCACCTCCGAGTTCAGCACACGTTCAGCTCGGTGACATCCCACAAACTCACGATCCAGCAGAGCTTCAAGGGAGAGTTCCGTCAGCATGACGGCGTGATGACGGTGATGATGATGCTACTAACGCAGGGCTTCGCCTAAGCACCGCTACGATATGATCGAGGTGGATTATGGTGGAGGGGGGCACCGCACACGGCTAAAAGATCAACTGATCAACTTGTGTGTCTATGGGGTGCCCCCTTCCCTCGTATATAAAGGAGTGGAGGAGGGGGAGGGGGAGGGGGCCGGCCTCCTAGGCGCGCCCCAAGGGGAGTCCTACTCCCACCGGGAGTAGGATTCCAACCCTTCCAAGAGTAGGAGTAGGAGGGAAGGAAGGAGGAGAGACGGGGAAGGGAAAAAAGGGGGGGCGCCGGCCCCCTTCCTTGTCCAATTCGGACTAGAGTGGGAGGGGGCACGCGGCCTGCCCTGGCCGCCCCTCCTCTTCTCCACTAAGGCCCAATAGGCCCATTGCACTCCCCGGTACTCCGGTATTTGTCCGAACTTGCCCGGAACCCTTCCGAAGTCCAAACATAGTCATCCAATATATTGATCTTTATGTCTCTACCATTTCGAGACTCCTCATCATGTCCGTGATCATATCCGGGACGCCGAACTACCTTCGGTACATCAAAACACATAAACTCATAATACCGATCGTCACCGAACGTTAAGTGTGTGGACCCTACGGGTTCGAGAACTATGTAGACATGACCAAGACACGTCTCCAATCTGTCACACCCTAGCTAGTCATGCATTAGAGTGTTGCATCATGTTTAATCTTTCATCAGAAACCTGAAATGGGGATGACAGAACCCCCAGTCCCCTCTGAATCTAATTAGGGTTTACTAAAAACTTTTTCAATGAACCTGAAATGCCCTTCTAAAATGCCCATCATTTTTGTCTTGGTTCAGAACCTCTGCCAAAAGTGGTGCACATTTTCCTAGGCCAGCTTAGGGTTTTTGAATTAAATCATAAATATTTGAATTTGGGCATTTAAAATTATATAAAATATTTAAATGCTCAAATATCTCCAAACTAAAATGTTTTATGTTGGAAATAATCCAACTATGGACCAGGAGTAGTTTGGTGATTTTAGGAGTAGCCTAAGTATTTTATTTAATTCAACAAAGTTGCAGAAGTATTAAAAAAACAGAAAACAGAAAGAAATGGAAAAGCTTACCTGGCGCCCAGCACCCGGCCCACCTGCCGGCCCAGCCCAGCACCGCGCCAGCGAGCTGCTTGCCGGCCAGGCAGGCAGGCAGGTGCTCGACGGCGAGCACCGCATGGGTGCCACGCACCTGCTCGCCGCCTCACCGCCTCCCTCGCCCGGCTAACGCCGTGAGTCGGCCTCTCTCTCTCTCCCGAACCTCCCAGACACCCCCTCTCCTCTCCAGTTCCTCTCCCTCGCTCTCCCACGCCATGGCCGACGCCATCGCCGCCACCCCCTCGCCGTAGCCACGCCCTCCGTCAACCCCACGCCGTGCCACCGTGTCCAGGAGCTCCGCCACCGTCCACTTCATCGAGCTAGCCGAGCCCCATGTGCTCGTGCGGCCCGAGACCACCGCACCGACCTCGCCCGAGCTCGCCGTCGCCGGAGATCCCCTTCAATGCCGTCGCCGCCTCAGCTCGTCCCCGACCCCGCCGGTGGCCTCTACGGGAGCGCTGTGAGCCTAGCTACCCCTCCGACCCTCCCTCTCTCATTCCCGAGCCGTGTAGCCACCGCACGAAGATCACACGCACGCACCGCCGTGGATCTCGTCACCGACGTGCTCCCGGCCATCCTCCGGCCAACCCGCGGTGGCCAACACATTCACCACGCTGCGTTGGGCCCAACCGTGCACTTCCCGCACCTCCCCGCACACCCTAGGCCGAGTTCGCTTTCACCCGAACTCCGGTGGCCAAGGTCGTCGCCGGCGCCAACTCCGGCCACCCCGACCCCAACGGACTCCACCAAGATCTGCGGCTTGTCCTCAGCTCCACTCCGGTGGTCTCCGTGACCCATTTGGTGGCCGAAACGGCCAAAACTACTCCTGCCGCCGCGTCGGGCTCGCCGGCGGCTAAACGCCGGTGCAGCCGACCCGGGTTTGACCACGGGTGGGCCCTGGTTGACTCCCCTAAGTCAATGACAGGTGGGGCCCAGCCCTGTTAATTAAACAGGTTTAGTTTTAATTAAACTTTAATTAATTTAATCACCCTGACATGCGGGACCCACTGTCAGGTTTGACCTGGACCGTGTCCCGTTGACCTGCTGATGTCACACTGACGTCAGGATGATGCAATAATTGATTTTCTGGAATTAATCTAATATAGGAAATTCCAGAATATAACTTAAACTTCAAAAATTCATAACTTTTATTCTGTAACTCCAAATCAGACAAATTATATATGAAAAATGATCAGAAAAATCCAATCTATCCATCTGTACCATTTTCATGCATGATTAAACAAGTTAACCTGATGTTTAATGCAGAACAAGGAAAAGCACTTTAAAAGGCCATGTTTGAGTTTGAAATTTGAATCTTTGATTCAAATTGGTTCAAACCCTTCTGGTCTTAGTTGCATTAGCCCAACACACTCATATTGCCATGTTTCATGCATGCATCATATTGTCGCACATTGTTTGGTGATAGTTGTGTATCGGTGTTCTTTGCGGCAGGTTCTGCCTCCGAGGAGTACCGTGATTACCCTAACGAAGAACCGTATCAGTGCATCGAACCATCAGGCAAGCAACCAACCATTTGATCATATCGATACAATCCCATGTTCTCGCTCCTGCTCTCTTTTACTGCATTAAGACAACGTGTTTCAAACTGCTGTGTGCTACGGTAGTTGAACCCATTTCCTCTGCATGACCTGTCATTGCCACAGTAACTAGATGAAACCCACTAGCATGTGTAGGAGTTGATTGAGCCATATGTATGTGTTGTTCCTACCTTGCTATGTCTGCTATGCTTAGAGTCGTGTCAGGTCTGGTTCATCTGGGTGATGGGCTAGAGTGAAATGATCATGTCAGTAATAAGAGTAATGTGGTGAACACGATTTGGTAAAGGTATCGATGAGAGGCCATGTAGGAGTACATGGTGGGTTGTTTCATTGAAGCCGAACTTAAGCACTGAGATCTGTATGTGTGATTTAAGATTCAGCTACTACCATGCATTGGGCCCGAAACCAATGGACCCTCTCGACTTCTTATTCACCCTAGTTCTCTGTCCAGGAGTTGCAAGTAGTTTCTGGTGTTTGTAGCCTACTGGAGGCCGTGGACAGCGCTGACCATAGGGGTGGGCTGTGATGCGGTAGGTACGTGGCACGGTGTACCGAATACCCGTTAGGTATCTCGGGAACCCTGTTCACATCGTTTGGGGCTGTGAGCGATACCTCGGCCGGATCTCCTCATGGATGGAACCCGAATAGGCGATAAACCTGGACTAGAAACTTAGGTGATTAGGTAGGTCGTGGCCGACACCCATGTTGGGCTTCCGCTTGAAGGTTGCCGAGTACATGTCGTGTAAACGACGGTAAGTGGTGAGAGCGTGTATGAAGAAGTACACCCCTGCAGGGTTAACATGATCTATTCGAATAGCCGCGTCCGCGGTAAAGGACTACTTGGTTGCCTATACAGTTCATAGACAAGTAAATGGAAACTACTAAAAGCCTCAAGATAAGTGTGAGTGCCGAGGATGGCTCTTCCGTAGGAAGACGGAGGTGGATCCCCGGTAGTGTATTGAAGTGGTGAGTAGTGGACTCGTGTGTGCAAAACCATTTCAAGTTGGAGTCTCGTGGGATAGCCTAGCCAAGAGTCAAAGCTGGCTTGCTGCAACAACTCCACCAACCCTTCTTGATAATGTGCATGTATGTAGGATCTGATGTAAGTCTTGCTGAGTACCTTTGTACTCATGTTGCTATAATCTACATTTTTTACAGAAGACGCTGCAACCCCTTCTGATGGGTTCTACGTAGACGTTGATATCAATGAGTAGGCTAAGGCCCAGGTGGTGATCCTGAGCTTGTGAAGGACCACGTAGTATAGATAGGCTTTCCAAGCCTCTTTTATTTTACTAGTTGTCTGTACCCAGACAAGCTACTTCCGCTGCTGGTTTGTATGACTGTATGACTTGAATGCTGGGTCGTGTGACCCGTACTTGTGTGTATGATTATGTATGGCTCTCTGAGCCTTAAATAAAGTACTTGTGTCATAGAGTCATGTTGTGATGCCATGTTGTATTTGCACATATCGAGCATATTGTGTGTATGTTATTGAAATGCTTGGTATGTGCGGGATCTGACTATCTTGTTGTTTATCTTTAGTAGCCTCTCTTACCGGGAAATGTCTCCTAGTGTCTCCACTGAGCCATGGTAGCTTGCTACTGCTCCGGAACACTTAGGCTGGCCGGCATGTGTCCTTCTTCGTTCCTTTGTCTGTCCCTTCGGGGAAATGTCACGCTTTGAGTACCGGAGTCCTGTTAGCCCGCTACAGCCCGATTTACCGGAGTCCTGCTAGCCTAGTGCTACAGCCCGGACCCACTTGCTGTTGACCGACACGTTCGAAGCTGGGTCATGGATGCCTGTCCCTGTAAGTCTGTGCCACTTTGGGTTTACGACTAGTCATGTCAGCCCGGGCTCCTTATCATATGGATGCTAGCAACACTATCATATACGTGAGCCAAAAGGCGCAAACGGTCCCGGGCAAAGGTAAGGCGACACCCGTGGGGATACCGTGCGTGAGGCCGCAAAGTGATATGAGGTGTTACAGGCTAGATCAATGTGACATCGAGTCGGGGTCCTGACAGCGTTGGTATCAGAGCCGGACTGCCTGTAGGTTCTTCAAGCCAAACTGGTCGATGTTGAGTCTAGAAATTCTTTAGTTATATGTAGGGGAATTGTTTGTGGGTTGGAACGTAAGGCTCTTTTTACTTCTTTATCTTATGACATTCTGATCTGAGTCAGTCTATTCTTCCACCGGGGGTTAAGGAATTAGGATCTATTCTCTCTAACAGGTTCACATGTTACTACTCAGTAGTACCTTATAGGATGGATGGATACAAGCCTAGTTTAGTTCTAATACCACATTATGTTGCTAGGATGGACTCAGAACTTGATATGATGTTGTTGAGTGTGTATGAAATCCTTTGTCAAATGTCTCAAAATCCTTCTTGAGCATTTACAGCTGTTATGCTGCCGAAATTTTGCTAGAAATTCTAATGCCTTTGCATTATGGTTGTGCTTTCAGATGGCCACTTGCGACCTCAATCAAGTGGTTCGCCTGACTCGATGCCTAGATGTACCCGGTCATACCGCCATGTTGGTCAGGGTAATGACTGAGGCTGGATACCGTTGGTATCCTGAGTACACGGTCGAAGAGCAATTTCGAGATTTTAATCAAAGCCAGTATCTCTGCACTGTCAAGATATTTCCATCTTATCCTGGATCCACCGAGCCCCTTCACTGCTCCTATGGACTCGGGGTTACTATTGAGATGGCTGTGTAGGACGCCGCCTACTCTATGATGACCATCATGCGAGTCAGGTCTGGCCTATTTCGGGACTCTGACTTCCGGTATATGCCAGGATCACTTCCGGGGGCACAAGGGTATCTCCAGGCTATCTATGCTGACCCCACTCAGGAGGATTCACGGACTCGCACTACTACTGAGATGCTCGAGGATAAGGACCGTGAAAATCGGGCCTTGAGGTTAGAGCTCTTCAATACCCGTGCTGACCACTGGGCCACATTGACTCGGTTTGCACCGGCGGTGCAAGCTGGATATTCGGATATGCGCGATCTCTATCCTGTGAGATCTGCTCTGCCAGACGTAATGGGTTGGCGTGATGTAGGAGGCATCACCCCACCTCGTGGTCCCCGCAGGCCACCGTCTGTTGGTCCAAGACCTCATCCTAGCCCCTATGGTCCACAAGCTCCGCGAGATCGTCTATTTCCGGATGATCATGTTGAGCTTCCAGGCTATGGAGGTGACTTCTACGAGGACTACTACGGATCGGTCTGAGTTAGTGGTAGTATCACTAATTCGTGTTAGCTATGTCGTCTATCGTCCTGCGTGACTCGTGGGATATGACCCAGTTTGTACTCTTTCCGGAGATGTAGAAAAATAATGTATAGGAGCTTGGGATGCCTCCGATGAGATGTAATCCTCTTTTCACCGTAATAGTACTTTGTTTGGTCTTGTACTAAACCCTGTATGGTGTGTATGACGATGGAATAAAGAAGCAGTTTCTGTATCTACCATGTCATACGGATGATCATCTTGCATTTCGAGTTATTCCTTACATTCTGTATCCTATGTCGGAATTTTATCATTCTGACTAAATCATTGTCTTGTTTACCTAGGATGGTCAACACGCGCACTAACCCTGCTCCTCAAGAGCAGGCCGAAGGTAGTGAAGTCAGGAATGCAAATTTGCCTCATCCTCCTTCCCTAGCCGAGGTTATGATGGAAGCCGAAAGAAACAAGCGAGAGACCAACCGTTTGTTGGAGCGTATTGAACAGAACACGGCACACCATCAGAGGACTAACGTGGTGTCACTCAGTGATTTCATCAAGTTACATCCACCCACGTTCCACCACTCCGTCGAGCCTCTCGACGCTGATGACTGGCTTCGCAGTATCTCTCACAAGCTGCGTTCCGTGCTGGTAGCTGAGGCTGACAAGGTCACCTTTGCTGCATATCATCTTGAAGGCCCCGCCAGTCTATGGTGGGAGAATTATGGAGCTATGCGCCCAGCGGGCCATGTCACTACTTGGGCTGAATTCAGCGAGGCTTTCCGTGAACATCACATTCCGGAGGGTCTCATGGATCGTAAACGTGAGGAATTCTGCAGTTTCACTCAGGGCCGACTCTCTGTGGATGCTTACAGCAGGGAGTTCGGTAACCTCGCACGATATGCAACTGAGGAAGTTTCTACTGATGCCAAGAAGCAAGCGAGGTTCCGTAAGGGACTTAGTCCTGAGCTTCGCCGCGACCTCCGTCTGCATGAGTGCACATCTTTTCAGAAACTTGTTAACAAGGCCATCAGTGCTGAAACTGGTCAGACTGATTATGATGCAACACGCAAGCATGGCCGTGACATGGGTTCCTCATCCGGTGCTGGTCCTCAGAAACGCCGCGTGTGGGTGCCCAACACCGCCCTGCCACCCAGGTTCACACCGAGGCCATCTTTCCAGGCGCCTCGCCCCGTCCAACAGTCTGCACCAGCCAAACCCTATGGTGGTCCAACCAACAGTGCTCCTCCACGTACCAGTTCCGTGACTTGTTTTAAGTGTGGGGAATCTGGTCACTATATGCGTGAGTGTCCCCAGACCAACCCCAACCAATCTACTTAAGCTGTTGGCCGTGGCAAGCCGACAGGGAAAGTGTTCCACGCCAAGCCGGCCACCGCTACACGTGGCAATGTCAACTGTATCTCTGCCGAAGAAGCTCAAGAGGATCCCAACGTCGTTCTTGGTACGCTTCTTGTTAATTGCCACCCGGCATCTGTTCTTTTCGATACAGGAGCCTCTCATTCATTTATATCCGAAAATTATGCTCGTTTGCATAACATCGCATTCTGTGATATGCCAACCTCTATGGTAATTCAAACTCCGGGATCCAAATGGCAAACTTCTAGAGTAAGTCATGGAAACGAAATTCAAGTCGACAGACTTGTTTTCCTCGCATCCTTGATAGCTCTTAAATCTTCAGATATTAATATCATCTTGGGTATGGACTGGATGTCAGCCCATCATGCCAAAATTGACTGCTTCTCTAGAACTGTTCAACTCACCCATCCTTCGGGGAAGGTAGTCAATGTCTTGACCCGAATAGCCCAGCGACAGTTATATTCCCTTAACGCCAGCCCTTTGCCAGACCTTGAGGACGTTCCGGTAGTCCGTGACTTTCCGGATGTCTTTCCAGAGGAATTACCAGGTGTTCCACCTGACAGGGATGTTGAGTTCGTAATAGACCTCATTCCAGGAACCGTTCCGATTGCTAGAAGGCCCTATAAGATGGCACCACTAGAACTAGCCGAGCTTAAGAAACAACTCGATGAGTCCTTGAAAAAGGGTTTCATCCAACCTAGTTCATCTCCGTGGGCTTGCCCCGTCCTCTTCGTCAAGAAGAAGGATGGTACGGACCGGATGGTTGTAGATTATCGACCTGTCAATTTGGTCACAATCAAGAACAAATATCCGCTCCCCAGGATCAACGACCTGTATGATCAGCTCGCTGGATCCTCAGTCTTCTCCAAAATGGATTTGAGGTTGGGCTACCATCAAATCAAAATCAGAAACGGGGACATTCCTAAAACGGCCTTTGTTACTCGTTATGGCCAATACGAGTACACCGTCATGTCCTTCGGTTTAACCAACGCTCCAGCCACCTTTTCTCGGTTAATGAACTCAATCTTCATGGAGTATTTGGATAAATTCGTCGTGGTTTATCTCGATGATATACTCATCTACTCCAAGAACGAGGAAGAACATGCCGAACATCTAAGGCTAGTGTTGAAGAAACTTCGAGAGCATCGTCTTTATGCCAAATTCTCTAAATGTGAATTCTGGTTGTCGGAAGTGACCTATCTGGGTCATGTAATATCTGGTAAAGGTATTGCTGTTAACCCTGAGCGAGTTCAAGCCGTCCTTAATTGGACTCCACCTGAATCGGTCAAGCAAGTTCGGAGTTTTCTAGGCTTAGCGAGCTATTGCCGTCGCTTTGTCGAAAACTTCTCCAAAGTTGCTAAACCTCTAACCGAACTCCTCAAGAAAGATAAAAAGTTCGAATGGACTCCACAATGTGAGCACAGCTTTCAGGAACTGAAAAGACGCCTGACTTCTGCTCGCGTACTGGTACCGCCAGACTTCTCTAAGGACTTTGTTATCTACTGCGACGCCTCGCGACAAGGACTGGGTTGCATTCTCATGCAAGATCGACACGTAATTGCTTACGCTTCACGGCAATTGCACCCACATGAGGAGAATTATCCTACTCATGATCTAGAGCTTGCAGCTGTAGCCTATGCACTTAAAACCTGGCGACATTACCTCCTCGGTAATCGTTGCGAAATATTCACTGATCACCAAAGTCTGAAGTACATCTTCACCCAACCAGATTTGAATCTCAGGCAAAGACGTTGGGTCGAGCTGATCACAGATTTCGACTTAGGAATAACTTACACCCCAGGGAAAGCCAACGTCATGGCTGATGCGCTAAGTCGTAAATCTTATTGTAACAACCTAATGTTACAACAAAGTCAACCGCTTCTCCATGAGGAATTTCGAAAGCTTAACCTTTACATTGTCCCTCAAGGTTTCCTCTCCACTTTGGTGGCGAAACCTACCCTTACGGACCAGATCGTCAAGGCACAGAAGGTAGATCCGGGAATCTCCCGCATCAAGAGAAACATCCAGAAAGGAATTGCGAATTGTTTCTCCATTAATGATCAAGGGGTCGTATACTTCGGGAATCGACTAGTGGTTCCCAAAGTGCGAAACCTGAGGCGATTAATCCTTAAGGAGGCTCATGAATCTCCTCTCACCATTCATCCCGGTAGTACTAAGATGTATCAGGACCTACGCCAGAGGTTCTAGTGGACTAGGATGAAGAGAGAAATTGCTCAGTATATTGCTAATTGCGACGTCTGTCGTCGTGTAAAAGCAGAGCATCAACGGCCTGCTGGCACCCTTCAGCCCTTAGCTATTCCTGAATGGAAATGGGATAAAATTGGTATGGATTTCATTACCGGTTTTCCCAGGACCAAGAGAGGGAATAATGCTATCTTCGTCGTTGTCGATCGTCTTTCCAAAGTAGCCCATTTCCTACCTGTTCGTGAGAGTATAACCGCTAGTCAATTGGCAGACTTATACATCTCCAGGATAGTGTCTCTCCATGGTGTTCCTTTGGAAATTAACTCGGATCGAGGAAGTCTTTTCACCTCTCGATTTTGGGAAAGTTTCCAAAATGCTATGGGAACCCGTCTCTCTTTTAGCACCGCTTTCCACCCTCAGTCGAGTGGTCAAGTGGAACGCGTCAACCAGATTCTAGAAGACATGCTTCGAGCCTCTGTTATCTCATTCGGAATGGATTGGGAGAAGTGCCTCCCATTTGCCGAATTCGCTTATAACAACAGCTATCAATCTAGCTTGGGTAAAGCCCCTTTTGAAGTTCTCTATGGACGACGGTGTCGAACACCCCTTAACTGGTCAGAGACCGGGGAAAGACAATTCTTTGGCCCGGATATGATTCAGGAAGCAGAAGAACAAGTTCGCATCGTTCGTGAAAAGTTGAAAACAGCCCAATCTCGTCAAAAGAGTCAATATGACCGAAAACATAAGGCTATGACTTTCGAGGTTGACGAGAAGGCTTACCTTCGGGTTACTCCTCTGAAGGGAACCCATCGTTTCGGTATCAAAGGCAAATTGGCTCCTCGTTACATTGGACCTTTTCGTATTCTCGCTAAACGAGGAGAAGTTGCCTACCAGTTGGAACTACCTCCGCACCTCTCCAGAGTCCACGATGTCTTCCACGTTTCTCAACTCAGGCGTTGCTTCTCGGATCCTATCCGTGGAGTGGACTACGAAACGCTTGATCTCCAAGATAATCTTACATATCGAGAGTACCCCATTCGTATCCTCGATCAGGCCGAGCGTACCACTCGACGTCATAATATCAAGTTTCTCAAAGTTCAATGGTCGCACCATTCTGAGGATGAAGCAACTTGGGAAAGGGAGGATCGTCTTCGACTTGAGTATCCCGCCTTCTTCCCGGAGGAACCCAAATCTCGGGACGAGATTCTTTTGAGTGGGGGTGAGTTGTCACACCCTAGCTAGTCATGCATTAGAGTGTTGCATCATGTTTAATCTTTCATCAGAAACCTGAAATGGGGATGACAGAACCCCCAGTCCCCTCTGAATCCAATTAGGGTTTACTAAAAACTTTTTCAATGAACCTGAAATGCCCTTCTAAAATGCCCATCATTTTTGTCTTGGTTCAGAACCTCTGCCAAAAGTGGTGCACATTTTCCTAGGCCAGCTTAGGGTTTTTGAATTAAATCATAAATATTTGAATTTGGGCATTTAAAATTATATTAAATATTTAAATGCTCAAATATCTCCAAACTAAAATGTTTTATGTTGGAAATAATCCAACTATGGACCAGGAGTAGTTTGGTGATTTTAGGAGTAGCCTAAGTATTTTATTTAATTCAACAAAGTTGTAGAAGTATTAAAAAAAATAGAAAACAGAAAGAAATGGAAAAGCTTACCTGGCGCCCAGCACCCGGCCCACCTGCCGGCCCAGCCCAGCACCGCGCCAGCGAGCTGCTTGAAAGCCAGGCAGGCAGGCAGGTGCTCGACGGCGAGCACCGCATGGGTGCCACGCACCTGCTCGCCGCCTCGCCGCCTCCCTCGCCCGGCTAACGCCGTGAGTCGGCCTCTCTCTCTCTCTCCCGAACCTCCCAGACACCCCCTCTCCTCTCCAGTTCCTCTCCCTCGCTCTCCCACGCCATGGCCGACGCCATCGCCGCCACCCCCTCGCCGTAGCCACGCCCTCCGTCAACCCCACGCCGTGCCACCGTGTCCAGGAGCTCCGCCGCCGTCCACTTCATCGAGCTAGCCGAGCCCCGTGTGCTCGTGCGGCCCGAGACCACCGCACCGACCTCGCCCGAGCTCGCCATCGCCGGAGATCCCCTTCAACGCCGTCGCCGCCTCAGCTCGTCCCCGACCCCGCCGGTGGCCTCTACGGGAGCGCTGTGAGCCTAGCTACCCCTCCGACCCTCCCTCTCTCATTCCCGAGCCATGTAGCCACCGCACGAAGATCACACGCACGCACCGCCGCGGATCTCGTCGCCGACGTGCTCCCGGCCATCCTCCGGCCAACCCGCGGTGGCCAACGCATTCACCACGCTGCGTTGGGCCCAACCGTGCACTTCCCGCACCTCCCCGCACACCCTAGGCCGAGTTCGCTTTCACCCGAACTCCGGTGGCTGCCAAGGTCGTCGCCGGCGCCAACTCCGGCCACCCCGACCCCAACGGACTCCACCAAGAGCTGCGGCTCGTCCTCAGCTCCACTCCGGTGGTCTCCGTGACCCATTTGGTGGCCGAAACGGCCAAAACCACTCCCGCCGCCGCGTCGGGCTCGCCGGTGGCTAAACGCCGGTGCAGCCAACCCGGGTTTGACCACGGGTGGGCCCTGGTTGACTCCCCTGAGTCAATGACAGGTGGGGCCCAGCCCTGTTAATTAAACAGGTTTAGTTTTAATTAAACTTTAATTAATTTAATCACCCTGACATGCGGGACCCACTGTCAGGTTTGACCTGGACCGTGTCCCGTTGACCTGCTGATGTCACACTAACGTCAGGATGATGCAATAATTGATTTTCTGGAATTAATCTAATATAGGAAATTCCAGAATATAACTTAAACTTCAAAAATTCATAACTTTTATTCTGTAACTCCAAATCAGACAAATTATATATGAAAAATGATCAGAAAAATCCAATCTATCCATCTGTACTATTTTCATGCATGATTAAACAAGTTAACCTGATGTTTAGTGCAGAACAAGGAAAAGCACTTTAAAAGGCCATGTTTGAGTTTGAAATTTGAATCTTTGATTCAAATTGGTTCAAACCCTTCTGGTCTTAGTTGCATTAGCCCAATACACTCATATTGCCATGTTTCATGCATGCATCATATTGTCGCACATTGTTTGGTGATAGTTGTGTATCGGTGTTCTTTGCGGCAGGTTCTGCCTCCGAGGAGTACCGTGATTACCCTAACGAAGAACCGTATCAGTGCATCGAACCATCAGGCAAGCAACCAACCATTTGATCATATCGATACAATCCCATGTTCTCGCTCCTGCTCTCTTTTACTGCATTAAGACAACGCGTTTCAAACTGCTATGTGCTACGGTAGTTGAACCCATTTCCTCTGCATGACCTGTCATTGCCACAGTAACTAGATGAAACCCACTAGCATGTGTAGGAGTTGATTGAGCCATATGTATGTGTTGTTCCTACCTTGCTATGCCTGCTATGCTTAGAGTCGTGTCAGGTCTGGTTCATCTGGGTGATGGGCCAGAGTGAAATGATCATGTCAGTAATAAGAGTAATGTGGTGAACACGATTTGGTAAAGGTATCGATGAGAGGCCATGAAGGAAGCCGAACTTAAGCACTGAGATCTGTATGTGTGATTTAAGATTCGGCTACCACCATGCATTGGGCCCGAAACAAATGGACCCTCTCGACTTCTTATTCACCCTAGTTCTCTGTCCAGGAGTTGCAAGTAGTTTCTGGTGTTTGTAGCCTACTGGAGGCCGTGGACAGCGCTGACCGTAGGGGTGGGCTGTGATGCGGTAGGTACGTGGCACGGTGTACCGAATACCCGTTAGGTATCTCGGGAACCCTGTTCACATCGTTTGGGGCTGTGAGCGATACCTCGGCCGGATCTCCTCATGGATGGAACCCGAATAGGCGATAAACCTGGACTAGAAACTTAGGTGATTAGGTAGGTCGTGGCCGACACCCACGTTGGGCTTCCGCTTGAAGGTTGCCGAGTACATGTTGTGTAAACGACGGTAAGTGGTGAGAGCGTGTATGAAGAAGTACACCCCTGCAGGGTTAACATGATCTATTCGAATAGCCGCGTCCGCGGTAAAGGACTACTTGGTTGCCTATACAGTTCATAGACAAGTAAATGGAAACTACTAAAAGCCTCAAGATAAGTGTGAGTGCCGAGGATGGCTCTTCCGTAGGAAGATGGAGGTGGATCCCCGGTAGTGTATTGAAGTGGTGAGTAGTGGACTCGTGTGCGCAAAACCATTTCAAGTTGGAGTCTCGTAGGATAGCCTAGCCAAGAGTCAAAGCTGGCTTGCTGCAACAACTCCACCAACCCTTCTTGATAATGTGCATGTATGTAGGATCTGATGTAAGTCTTGCTGAGTACCTTTGTACTCATGTTGCTATAATCTACATTTTTTACAGAAGACGCTGCAACCCCTTCTGATGGGTTCTACGTAGACGTTGACATCAATGAGTAGGCTAAGGCCCAGGTGGTGATCCTGAGCTTGTGAAGGACCACGTAGTATAGATAGGCTTTCCAAGCCTCTTTTATTTTACTAGTTGTCTGTACCCAGACAAGCTACTTCCGCTGCTGGTTTGTATGACTGTATGACTTGAATGCTGGGTCGTGTGACCCGTACTTGTGTGTATGATTATGTATGGCTCTCTGAGCCTTAAATAAAGTACTTGTGTCATAGAGTCATGTTGTGATGCCATGTTGTATTTGCACATATCGAGCATATTGTGTGTATGTTATTGAAATGCTTGGTATGTGCGGGATCTGACTATCTTGTTGTTTATCTTTAGTAGCCTCTCTTACCGGGAAATGTCTCCTAGTGTCTCCACTGAGCCATGGTAGCTTGCTACTGCTCCGGAACACTTAGGCTGGCCGGCATGTGTCCTTCTTCGTTCCTGCGTCTGTCCCTTCGGGGAAATGTCACGCTTTGAGTACCGGAGTCCTATTAGCCCGCTACAGCCCGGTTTACCGGAGTCCTGCTAGCCCAGTGCTACAGCCCGGACCCACTTGCTGTTGACCGACACGTTCGAAGCTGGGTCATGGATGCCTGTCCCTGTAAGTCTGTGCCACTTTGGGTTTACGACTAGTCATGTCAGCCCGGGCTCCTTATCATATGGATGCTAGCAACACTATCATATACGTGAGCCAAAAGGCGCAAACGGTCCCGGGCAAAGGTAAGGCGACACCCGTGGGGATACCGTGCGTGAGGCCGCAAAGTGATATGAGGTGTTACAGGCTAGATCAATGTGACATCGAGTCGGGGTCCTGACACAATCAATAACCAATAGCGGAACCTGGATGCTCATATTGGCTCCTACATATTCTACGAAGATCTTTATCGGTCAAACCGCATAACAACGCACGTTGTTCCCTTTGTCATCGGTATGTTACTTGCCTGAGATTTGATCGTCGGTATCTCAATACCTAGTTCAATCTCGTTACTGGCAAGTCTATTTACTCGTTCCATAATACATCATCCCTCAACTAACTCATTATTTGTATTGCTTGTAAGGCTTATATTGATGTGCATTACCGAGAGGGCCCAAAGATACCTCTATGAAAATCGGAGTGACAAATTCTAATCTTGATCTATGACAACTCAACAAGTACCATCGGAGACACCTATAGAGCACCTTTATAATCACCCAGTTACGTTGTGACGTTTGGTAGCACACAAAGTGTCCCTCCGGTATTCGGGAGTTGCATAATCTCATAGTCATAGGAACATGTATAAGTCATGAAGAAAGCAATAGCAATATACTAAATGATCAAATGCTAAGCTAAAATGGGTCAAGTCAATCACATAATTCTCTAATGATGTGATCCCGTTAATCAAAAGACAACTCATGTCTATGGCTAGGAAACTTAACCATCTTTGATTCAATGAGCTAGTCAAGTAGAGACATACTAGTGATGCTCTGTTTGTCTATGTATTCACACGTGTACTAAGTTTTCGATTAATACAATTCTAGCATGAATAATAAACATCTATCATGATATAAGGAAATATAAATAACAACTTTATTGTTGCCTCTAGGGCATATTTCCTTCAATAAGGTGTAAGGAATAGCACTCACACTAGCACCTATGTCACATGCATAAACCATGATAACAGTGATCTCCTATTTTAACTGAGATGATGGGCATGCTAACAACATGTCTATGTTTATCCTTTTTATCAGGTTTGGTAATTCTAGCAGCTTCTTCACACAAGTAAATAACATGCCCATCCATATCTTCTTCCAAGAGATCTTTAACCATAGCAATACTATGTTCAACTTTAATTTGTTCATCAGGTTTAGGTGTTCTATTATAGCTTTTGTTAACCATAGTTGAAACTTTAGCATGTTCTTTTATCCTAACAGGGAAAGGTGGTTTTCTCCATATAAGCAGAAGGAACAACTGGATCAACATTGTAAAGTATAGTTTCTTTTTAAATTGTACTGGTTCTTTGATTTCTTCTTTAATAGGTGGGTGATATTTAAAACCACTTCTCTTTAGGGAGTTCAACATGAGTAGCAAATGATTCACAAAAGGAGGCTACTATCTCAGAGTCAAGTCCATATTTAGTGCCAAACTTTTGAAAAGCATCGGTATCCATAAAAGATTTAACACAATCATACTTAAGTTTAATACCTGACTCTATACCTTCGTCGAGTTCCCAATCATCAGAGTTGCATTTAATTCTTTCCAAAAGATCCCACCGGAATTCAATAGTCCTCTTTATAAAAGAACCAGCACAAGAAGTATCAAGCATGGTTTGATCATTAGGAGAAAGCCGAGCATAAAAATTCTGGATAATAACTTCTCTTGAGAGCTCATGATTGGGGCATGAATATAACATTGACTTAAGCCTCCCCCAAGCTAGAGAGATACTTTCTCCTTCACGAGGCCAAAAATTATATATAATTCCGATCATGATGAACTAGATGCATAGGATAATTTTTTTTGGTGGAACTCCAATTTCAATCGATTCCAATTCTAAGATCCAATATCATCGCATAGCTTATACCATGCCAATGCTTTTCCCTTAAAAGATAAAGGGAAACCCTTTTTCATAACTTCATCCCTGGGTAAACTTGCAAGCTTGAACAATCCACAAATTTGTTCTACACATATCAAGTGCATATCAGGATGTTCGGTTCCATCTCCTGCATAAGGATTAACTAGTAGTTGTTCTATCATACCCAAAGGAATTTCATATTCAATATTTTCAGTAGGTGCAGTAGGTTGAGGGGTAGCTAATTGTGGTTCTAGACGAGGTGAAGATACCCCTAACAAACCCCTCAAAGGATTGTTTTCCATAGTAACAAGTGACAATAAATTTCAGCACACTATATAAATGTTTCCTTACCAAATTCCACTTACCAAAGGCGCTTCACTCCCCGGCAATGGTGCCAGAAAATAGCCTTGATGACCCACAAGTATAGGGGATCAATTGTAGCTCTTTTAGATAAGTAAGAGTGTCTAACCCAACAAGGAGCGGAAGGAAATGACAAGTGGTTTTTGAAGGAAATATGCCCTAGAGGCAATAATAAAGTTATTATTTATTTCCTCATATCATGATAAATGTTTATTATTCCTGCTAGAATTGTATTAACCGGAAACATGATACATGTGTGAATACATAGACAAACATATAGTCACTAGTATGCCTCTACTTGACTAGCTCATTAATCAAAGATGGTTATGTTTCCTAACCATAGACATGTGTTGTTATTTGATTAGTGGGATCACATCATTAGGAGAATGATGTGATTGACATGACCCATTCCATTAGCCTAGCACTTGATCGTTTAGTATATTGCTATTCCTTTCTTCATGACTTATACATGTTCCTGTAACTATGAGAATTATGCAACTCCCATGTACCGGAGGAACACTTTGGGTACTACCAAATGTCACAAAGTAACTGGGTGATTATAAAGGAGTACTACAGGTGTCTCCGAAGGTACATGTTGAGTTGGCGTATTTCGAAATTAGGTTTTGTCACTCCGATTGTCGGAGAGGTATCTCTGGGCCCTCTCGGTAATGTACATCACTATAAGCCTTGCAAGCAATGTGATCAATGAGTTGGTTACGAGATGATGCATTACGTAACGAGTAAAGAGACTTGCCGGTAACGAGATTGAACTAGGTATTACATACCGACGATCGAATCTCGGGCAAGTAACATACCGATGACAAAGGGAACAACGTATGTTGTTATGCGGTTTGACCGATAAAGATCTTCGTAGAATATGTAGGAACCAATATGGGCATCCAGGTACCGTTGTTGGTTATTGACCAAGAATAGTTCTAGGTCATGTCTACATAATTCTCGAACCCGTAGGGTCCGCACGCTTAACGTTACGATGACAGTTTTATTATGAGTTTATAGTTTTGATGTACCGAAGTTTGTTCGGAGTCCCGGATGTGATCACGGACATGACGAGGAGTCTCGAAATGGTCAAGACATAAAGATTGATATATTGGACCACTATATTCTGACACCGGAAGTGTTCCGGGTGATTTCGGAGAAAACCAGAGTGCCGGAGGGGTTACCGGAACCCCCCGGGGAAGTATTGGGCCTTAGTGGGCCTGAGGGGAGAGAGAGGGCAGCAGCCCAGGAGGTGGCGCGCCCCCTCCCATGGGGAGTCCGAATTGGACTAGGGGAGGGGGCACGGCCCCTCTTTCCCTCTCCCTCTCCCTCTCTTTCCTTCCCCCTTCCTCCTTCCTAGTTGGACTAGGAAAGGGGAGTCCTACTCCCACTAGGAGGAGGACTCCCCCCCTCCTTGGCGCGCCCGAAGGGCCGGCCAGCCTCCCCCCTTGCTCCTTTATATATGGGGGCGGAGGGGGCACCCCAAGGACACACAAGTTGATCTACGGATCGTTCCTTAGCCGTGTGAGGTGCCCCCCTCCACCATATTCCACCTCGGTCATATCGTCGCGGAGTTTAGGCGAAGCCCTGCGCCGGTAGAACATCATCATCGTCACCACGCCGTCGTGCTGACGGAAATCATCTCCGGAGATTTGCTGGATCGGAGCCCGGAGATCGTCATCGAGCTGAACGTGTGCTAAACTCGGAGGTGTCGTACGTTCGGTGCTTGGATCGGTCGGATCGTGAAGACGTACGACTACATCAACCGCGTTGTGTTAACGGTTCCGCTTATGGTCTACGAGGGTACGTGGACGAACACTCTCCCCTCTCGTTGCTATGCCATCACCATGATCTTGCATGTGCGTAGGAAATTTTTTGAAATTACTACATTCCCCAACAGTGGCATCCGAGCCTAGGTTTTATGCGTTGATGTTATATGCCCGAGTAGAACACAAGTGAGCTGTGGGCGATACAAGTCATACTACTTACCAGCATGTCATACTTTGGTTTGGCGGTATTGTGAGATGAAGCGGCCTGGACCAAAATTACGCGTACGCTTACGCGAGACTGGTTTCACCATTACGAGCACTCATGCTTAAAGGTGGCTGGCAGGTGTCTGTCTCTCTCACTTTAGCTGAATCGAGTGTGGCTACGCCCGGTCCTTGCGAAGGTTAAAACAGCACTAACTTGACGAACTATCGTTGTGGTTTTGATGCGTAGGTAAGAACGGTTCTTGCTAAAGCCCGTAGCAGCCACGTAAAATTTGCAACAACAAAGTAGAGAACGTCTAACTTGTTTTTGCAGGGCATGTTGTGATGTGATATGGTCAAGACGTGATGCTATATTTTATTGTATGAGATGATCATGTTTTGTAACCGAAGTTATCGGCAACTGGCAGGAGCCATATGGTTGTCGCTTTATTGTATGAAATGCAAACGCCCTGTAATTGCTTTACTTTATCACTAAGCGGTAGCGATAGTCATAGAAGCAATAGATGGCATAACGACAACGATGCTACGATGAAGATCAAGGTGTCGCGCCGATGACGATGGTGATCATGATGGTGCTTCGAAGATGGAGATCACAAGCACAAAATGATGATGGCCATATCATATCACTTATATTGATTGCATGTGATGTTTATCCTTTATGCATCTTATCTTGCTTTGATTGACGGTAGCATTTTAAGATGATCTCTCACTAATAATCAAGAAGTGTTCTCCGTGAGTATGCACCGTTGCGAAAGTTCTTCGTGCTGAGACACCACGTGATGATCGGGTGTGATAGGCTCTACGTTCAAATACAACGGGTGCAAAACAGTTGCACACGCGGAATACTCAGGTCATACTTGACGAGCCTAGCATATACAGATATGGCCTCGGAACACGGAGACCGAAAGGTCGAACGTGAATCATATAGTAGATATGATCAACATAGTGATGTTCACCATTGAAACTACTCCATCTCACGTGATGATCGGACATGGTTTAGTTGATTTGGATCACGTGATCGCTTAGATGACTAGAGAGATGTCTGTCTAAGTGGGAGTTCTTAATTAATATGATTAATTGAACTTAACTTTATCATGAACTTAGTACCTGATAGTATTTTGCTTGTCTATGTTTGTTTGTAGATAGATGGCTCGTGCTGTTGTTCCGTTGAATTTTAATGCGTTCCTTGAGAAAGCAAAGTTGAAAGATGATGGTAGCAATTACACGGACTGGGTCCGTAACCTGAGGATTATCCTCATTGCTGCACAGAAAAGTTACGTCCTGGAAGCACCGCTGGGTGTCAGGCCTGCTGCTGATGCAACTGACGACGTTAAGAACGTCTGGCAGCGCAAAGCTGATGACTACTTGATAGTTCAGTGTGCCATGCTTTACGGCTTAGAACCGGGTCTTCAACGACGTTTTGAATGTCATGGAGCATATGAGATGTTCCAGGAGTTGAAGTTAATATTTCAAGCAAATGCCCGGATTGAGAGATATGAAGTCTCCAATAAGTTCTACAGCTGCAAGATGGAGGAGAATAGTTCTGTCAGTGAACATATACTCAAAATGTCTTTGTATAATAATCACTTGATTCGACTGGGAGTTAATCTTCCTGATGATAGTGTCATTGACAGAATTCTCCAATCACTGCCACCAAGCTACAAGAGCTTCGTGATGAACTATAATATGCAAGGGATGAACAAGACAATTCCTGAGCTCTTCGCAATTGAGGGAGTCCTGGACTAGGGGGTGTCCGGACAGCCGGACTATCATCGTCCGCCGGACTCCAAGACTACGAAGATACAAGATTGAAGACTCCGTCCCGTGTCCGGATGGGACTTTCCTTGGCGTGGAAGGCAACCTTGGCGATACGGATATGTAGATCTCCTACCATTGTAACCGACTCTGTGTAACCCTAGCCCTCCCCGATGTCTATATAAACCGGAGGGCTTTAGTCCGTAGGACATAACATCCATTACAACAATCATACCATAGGCTAGCTTCTAGGGTTTAGCCTCCTTGATCTCGTGGTAGATCCACTCTTGTAATACACATCATCAATATTAATCAAGCAGGACGTAAGGTTTTACCT
Organism: Triticum dicoccoides; assembly: GCF_002162155.2. Taxonomy (NCBI): domain Eukaryota; kingdom Viridiplantae; phylum Streptophyta; class Magnoliopsida; order Poales; family Poaceae; genus Triticum; species Triticum dicoccoides. The sequence goes on along the minus strand of NC_041391.1, from coordinate 417,292,904 downwards.
CCATCAAGAGGGCCCGAACCTGGGTAAAACATCGTGTCCCTTGTCTCCTGTTACCGTCCGCCTAGACGCACAGTTCGGGACCCCGTACCCGAGATCCGCCTGTTTTGACACCGACATTGGTGCTTTCATCGAGAGTTCCTCTGTGTCGTCACCGATAGGCTTGATGGCTTCTTCAATCAACAACAACACTGTCCCGGGTGAGACTTTTCTCCCCGGACAGATCTTCGTGTTCGGCGGCTTCGCACTGCGGGCCAATTCAATTGGCCATCTGGAGCAGATCGAAAGCTACGCCCCTGGCCGTCAGGTCAGATTTGGAAGCCTAAACTTCACGGTAGATATCCGCGGAGACTTGATCTTTGATGGATCCGAGCCGCACCGCACTGTCACGATGGGCATGATCTAACTCTGCCGCCGGACAGTACCTTGGAGGCCGCACACGAATCCGCTCCGACCTATAGTCCGAAGCCGATTGCGCAGATCGAGGATGGGTGGCTGGACACCGCCTCGGGGGCTGCGACGTCCACGGCGATGGAGCCGAACACTAACCCCGTCCCTTATAAAGCTCGTGACTCCGAGGTGCCGGACTCCCTGCCGGACTCCGAACCTCCCACGCCCTTGCCAGTCGAATCCGATTGGGCGCCGATCATGGAGTTCACCGCCACGGACATCTTCCAACACTCACCCTTTGGCGACATCCTAAATTCGCTAAAGCATCTCTCGCTATCCGGAGAGCCCTGGCCAGATTACGGCCAGGATGGTTGGGATGCGGACGACGAAGAAATTCAAAACCCACCCACCACCCACTTTGTAGCCACTGTTGACGATCTAACCGACATGCTAGACTATGACTCCGAAGACATCGACGGTATGGACGACGATGCCGGAGACGAACAAGAACCAGCGCCCACAGGGCACTGGAAGACCACCTCGTCATATGACATATACATGGTGGACACCCCAAAAGATGGGGACGGCGAAGAAGCAGCGGAGGCAGATTCCTTAAAGAAACAGCCCAAGCGCCGGTGTCAGCGGCGCCGCTCTAAATCCCGCCACAGCAAGAATGGAGATTCCGGCACAGGAGATAATAACACCCCAGAAAGTGCCGAAGACAATCCCCTCCAGCAAGATTCAGCGCAGGAGGATGCAGAAGCAAGCCCTCACGAGAGAGCGGCAGACGAAGAGGTCAAGGATGATAATTACATACCTCCCTCCGGAGACGAGGCAAGCCTCAACGACGACGAATTCATCGTGCCGGAGGATCCCGTCGAACAAGAGCGTTTAAACGCAGGCTTATCGCCACGGCAAATAGCCTAAAGAAAAAGCAGCAGCAGCTTCAAGCTGATCAAGACCTGCTGGCCGACAGATGGACCGAGGTCCTCGCGGCCGAAGAGTATGAACTTGAACGCCCCTCCAAGAGCTACCCAAAACGCAAGTTGCTCCCCCGATTAGAGGAGGAAGCATACATACTTTCATCACCAGCGCATAATACGGCCGACCGACCACCCCGTGGTCGCGATAGAGAGGCATCCAGGCCCTCCACCAAGACCGTACCCTGGCATCGCTCCAAAAGCGCGAAGCCAAGAGCGAACGCGCCGGACTTGCGAGATATATTGGAGGACAAAGCAAGGCAATCCAGATCCATCTATGGATCACATGGGCGCCCCACGACCCACGACGAATACCGTCGCGCCGGATACAACAACTCCGGTCGGGCCGAACACAGCAGACAACGCTCCCTTGAGCTACGCCGTGATATTGCTCAATACAGAGGCGCCGCACACCCGCTATGCTTCATTGACGAAGTAATGGATCATCAAATCCCTGAAGGGTTTAAACCCGTAAACATTGAATCCTATGATGGCACAACAAACCCCACGTTTTGGATCGAAGATTATCTCCTTCACATCCACATGGCACGCGGTGACGATCTCCACGCCATCAAGTATCTCCCACTCAAGCTTAAAGGACCAGCTCGGCATTGGCTCAACAGCTTGCCTGCAGAGTCAATTGGGTGTTGGGAAGACCTGGAAGCCGCATTCCTCGACAACTTCCAGGGCACATATGTGCGACCACCAGACGCCGATGACCTCAACCACATAATTCAGCAGCCAGACGAATCGGCCAGACAGTTCTGGACACGGTTCTTAACAAAGAAAAATCAAATCGTCGACTGTCCGGATGCAGAGGCCCTCGCAGCCTTCAAACATAACATCCGCGACGAGTGGCTAGCCCGGCACCTAGGACAGGAAAAGCCGAAATCCATGGCAGCCCTCACATCCTTAATGACCCGCTTCTGTGCGGGAGAGGATAGCTGGCTAGCTCGCAGCAACAACCTCAGTAAAAATTCTAGTAGTCCGGATACCAAGGACCACAATGGCAGGTCGCGTCGAAGCAAAAATAAATGCCGCGTTAACGGCGACGACAAGGAGGATACGGCAGTCAACGCCGGATTCCGAGGCTCTAAACCCGGTCAGCGGAAGAAGCCATTTAAAAGAACCACTCCGGGTCTGTCCAATTTGGACCGAATACTCGACCGCTCATGCCAAATACATGGCACCCCCGAAAAGCCAGCTAATCACACCAACAGAGATTGTTGGGTATTCAAGCAGGCAGGCAAGTTAATTGCCGAAAATAATGACAAGGGGCCGCATAGCAACGACGAGGAAGAGACCTGGCCGCCGAACAGTAGAGGACAGAAGGGTTTTCCCCCACAAGTGCAGATGGTAAACATGATATATGCAACCCATATACCCAAGAGGGAGCGGAAACGTGCACTAAGGGACGTATACGCGATGGAGCCAGTCGCCCCAAAGTTCAATCCATGGTCCTCTTGCCCGATCACTTTCGATCGAAGAGACCATCCGACCAGCATCCGCCATGGCGGATTCGCCGCATTGGTTTTAGACCCAATCGTTGATGGATTTCACCTCACGAGAGTCCTGATGGACGGCGGCAGTAGCCTGAACCTGCTTTATCAGGATACAGTGCGCAAGATGGGCATAGACCCCTCAAGGATTAAACCTACAAAGACGACCTTCAAAGGCGTCATACCAGGTGTCGAACCTAATTGTACAGGCTCGGTCACGCTGGAGGTGGTCTTCGGATCCCCGGATAATTTCCGGAGCGAGGAGTTAATCTTCGACATAGTCCCGTTCCGCAGCGGCTATCATGCTCTGCTCGGGCGAACCGCGTTTGCAAAGTTCAATGCGGTGCCGCATTATGCATACCTCAAGCTCAAGATGCCAGACCCTCGTGGAGTCATTACGGTCAACGGAAACACGAAACGCTCCCTCCGAATGGAGGAACATACAGCGGCTCTCGCGGCAGAAGTACAAAGCAGCCTTCTAAGGCAATTTTCGAGTCCGGCCGTTAAACGACCGGACACAGCCAAACGCGCCCGGAGCAACATCAATCAAGACCACCTGGCACGTTCCGAGCACGCATAGCAATGCGGCCCCAATCCCAGCCCTCGCATGATCGCAAGACAAGCCCTCCGCATACATCACTACGCTCTGGAGATACCATGAGCATATGAGGAGGGGCACGACCACAACAGACCTAGAGTGTGGCTCGACCACACCAGGGGCTCCCAAGTGTGTCACCTTTTTTATTTTTTATTTTCCTTCTTTTTATATACAGGACTCCGTTCACCAGAGGCCCTGTCCGGCGGCGCGCCCACCGAACTCATGATGCAACAGCCAGGGAGGGAAAAAGGCTACGACGAACACTCAGGTGGTCTCCATTACGAGCATTAAATTTGATTATACACACCAGTCCGCAACCCACCCCTGGAGGGGGACATGTTTAATTAGTCCAATCCCTTGCTTACCGCACTATTTGTATCATTCCGCACTCATAGCAGAATTCCTTAAATAAATAATGCAGCATTTTTTGCCTATAATTGCATCACTTTACATATATGTTCATTAATGACATCTTGCACCCGTATATTTTGGTACGGCCGAATACACCAGGGGCTTATGTTCCCCGCATTATGGTGTGATAAGTCCGAACACTTTCACAAGTGCGGCACCCCGAACTTATAGCATTATATGAATCGGCTCCGAATCATGTCTTGGGTCAATAGTTGGGTTTGCCCGGCTCCCATGTTTTGGTACCTTACGTTCCGTTCTGTCGGCTAAGGTAGCACTGGGAGAACCACTGCGATTGCGCCCCGGTTGAGTTGGGCGAGCGCCTCAGTGGAGAAAGCTAAAACTGACTGGCATAATAAGGCGAGAGACTGGTCGCTGTTCGAGAGGTCTTTTCGGGTCCCTAAAGACTTATGCCGCTTCGAGCGAAGAACCGGATAATGTCCAACGAAGGCGTGGATAGCGCCCCGAATTCGGTCTTCCGAATACTAGGGGCTTCGCCGAAATTTAAAATTATAGAATTCTATGGCTAAGTGAGAGTGTTCAAGCATTATAAGTCTGGTTGCCTTGTTCGTTGTGTTGAGCGCCTCCCTAGATGGACCCAAAAATGGGAACAAGAGTGCTCAAATTTATCCCGAACACCCCAGCACTAGTGGCATGGGGGCTGAAGCCGACGACTTGCCATCTCTCAGATTTTATAAACGGCCGCACAGAAGGTAATATTTTAAATTAAACAAGCGTTGCTTAGCGCATATGAACAAAGTTTTTAGCGCACAAGATAATACATAGCGAGTCTACTCAATAATTACATCTTTGGGGCACTCATCCGCAATCTTGCGGGCACCCTTCAGGACAGTTTTATAGCACATCTCGGGCGTACGATACTCCTTGCCCGCTGGCGGCGCGTCAGTGATAAGCCTCTCCGCATCCAGCTTGCCCCAGTGCACCTTTGTGTGGGCAAGGGCCCGACGAGCACCTTCAATACAGGCGGAGCGCTTGATGACCTCCACCCAGGGGCACACATCCACCAGCCGCCACACGAGGCCGAAGTAGCTCCTAGGCATGGCCTCTCCAGGCCACAGCCGGACTATCAGGCCCTTCATGGCCTCCTCAGCTACCTTGTGGAGTTCGACCAGCTGCTTCAGCTGGTCGCTAGGGGGCACCGGATGGCCGGCCTCAGCGTACTGAGACCAGAAGACCTTCTCCGTTGAGCTCCCCTCCTCGCCACGATAGAATGCGGTGGCATCGGATACACTGCAAGGCAGATCTGCAAACGCCCCTGGAGAGCTTCGAATTCGGGTAAATGTCAGGTAGTTTACATTAACATGCTTGCTTTGCGTGAAAAACGCCTTACCCACCGCTATTTTCTTCACATCCTCAACCTCCTGAAGGGCCTTATGGGCCTCGGCCTTGGCGGACTTGGCACTTTCGAGAGCCGAGGCGAGCTCGGACTCTCGAGTCTTGGAGTCGTGCTCCAAACTCTCATGCTTCTCCATGAGAGCCTGGAGCTCTTGCCGCACATCCGCCACCCACGCCTCCTGCTTCTCTCGCTCTGCCCGTTCCGCGGCCGCATTGCGTTCGGCCGCGGACACAGCCTCCACCTTGTTCGTGGCGCCTGCAGTACCCATGTTATCCTTGTTATTCTTTGCAACCTAAACCCTTTTCTGTAAGGTAACTATTCAAAGTGGTGTTACTCACCTTCTTTGTCCTCGAGCTGCTTCTTAGCACAGCCGAGCTCTTGCTCGGACCGCTCGAGATCCTGCTTCAATGCACCGACCTCCACAGTCAGTGCGGCAGAGGTCAGCAGCGCAGCCTGCAAACCCATATTGACATACTTTTTAGCAACCCTGCGTATATCTTTTTTTTAGATCCTCAGTCCGGCTTTTCTTTCCGAACACCGAACCGAGCATCAGGGGCTACTGTCTATGCGGTATTACATTATATATTTTTAACTTCTTACCTCAAAGCCTGTTAGAAGGCTACTGCAGGCTTCGGTCAGCCCGCTCTTGGCGAGCCGAACCTTCTGAATCGCCGCACTCATGATAGTGTGGTGTTCCTCCTCGATGGAAGCGCTGTTGAGCGCCTCCAACAAGTTGTTCGGCGCCTCCGGTTGGACGGGGGCCGCCGCTGTCACGGTCTTGCCCTTCTTGCGAAGGGGCCGCCTGCCAGACTCTGGAACCACTGCAGGTTCCGGCGTAGAGTCCGGCGCAAAGTCCGGGAGGCTGCCTTGCGGCGCCTCCGGAGCCTCCTCCTGATGGGTCCCTTCCCGGGATCCCACCTCAGCGTCCTTAGCGGCGCGAGGGGTGGAGGCAGTCGGGATGGAATCTACATCCGACGGAGCCAACGACCCGCTCGACGAAGCGGGGAGATCATCATCGGCCGGACTGCAGGCAGTATGCGGCATTAGAAAGACGCTATATGACATGAAAAGAAATTATAAATCATTCAGGAATCCGGATACTTACGATCTCACCGGAGGACTGGCCCTTGAAGGCCACTCTTCACCGCCAACGTTGGTATTGGCAGAACTATCCGGGGGAATAGTTCTTCCCCTCTTGGACCCTTCGGCCTCCCCTGTTGGGGAAGCCTTCCTCTTCCTCTCTCCCTCCTCTGGGAGAGAGTCTTCTTCCTCCTCCTCGTCTTCGGGTGAGGAGCCCGCCTCGGAGTCGTCGGACACCTGAAAACGGGAACTCTTTCGAGTACCCGTGGCCACCTTCTTGGCCTTCTTCTCCGGCACCACATGCGGTGCCGGAACCAGCAGCCCCGCTAGACGGGCGTCTACTGGGTTTTCTGGCATGGGAGCTGGGCAGATGATCTGCTCGGCCTTCCTCATCCAGTCCTGTCAAAGGAAAGGGAGATTGAAACCCGCCTGGAGTCAAACTATTAAAAACAAGTGTCCCGTAAAGGGGTAGAATCACTTACCTCGTCAGCTGGACGCTGCGAGTGAAATCCGCGATCTTCAGTGGCGGATGCGGGAGCCTCGGCGCCCTTGAACAGCACCCTCCAGGCGCCTTCGTACGTCGTATCGAAGAGCCTGCTCAATGCCTGGTGCTGTGCCGGATTGAACTCCCACAATTTAAATGCCCGTTGTTGGCAGGGGAGAACCCGGCGGATGAGCATGACTTGGACCACATTGACAAGCTTGAGCTTCTTGTTTACCACCTTCTGGATACAGGCTTGAAGTCCCGTCACCTCCTCCGAACTACCCCGTAGCAAGCCCTTCTCTTTCCAGGAGGTGAGCTGCACGGGGATACCAGATCTGAACTCGGGGGCTGCCGCCCACGTAGGGTCGCGCGGCTCGGTGATGTAGAACCACCCCGATTGCCACCCCTTGACGGACTCCACAAAGGCCCCTTCGAACCAAAGGACGTTGGGCATCTTGCCCAACATGGAGCCTCCGCACTCCGCTTGAGTCCCCTTCACTACCTTCAGCTTGACATTGAAGGTCTTGAGCCACAAGCCGAAGTGGGGCTGGATGCAGAGGAAGGCCTCGCACACGACGATAAACGCCGAGATGTTGAGGATGAAGTTTGGCGCCAGATCGTGGAAATCTAGGCCGTAGTAGAACATGAGCCCCCGGACAAAGGGGTGAAGTGGAAAGCCCAGTCCGCGGAGGAAGTGGGGAAGGAATATGACCCTCTCATGGCGCCTGGGGTGGGGATGAGCTGCCCCTTGTCGGGCAGCCGGTGCGCGATGTCGCCGGATAGATATCTGGCGTTGCGCAGTTTTGCGATGTGCTCCTCCATCACGGAGGAGGCCAGCCATTTGCCTCCCGCTCCGGACATGGTCGGAGAAGGTCGAGGCGATATGCGCGAACTTGGGCGCTGGAGCTCGAGAGTGCGCGGAGATGGATAAGCAAAGGAGGAAGAAGGCATAGGTGAAAAGGTGGATCCTTATCCCCTTATATATAGGCAGACGAAGACTATGCGTCCCCACCGGCCTAGTAAAACTCGCTTATCCCCCAAGCGCCACCATCAATGGCGTGGTTGGGTTACCCACGTCCGTATTGATGAGAATCCCAGAACAAGGGGAACACGATCTCTGCTTCGACAAGACGTGCCAAGGAAACCGCTTCGCTAAACGCGCTGAGGTGGTATAATAAAAAACGATTCAAGTAAAGGCTTGGTAGTGGTGTGACGTCATGCCGCAAAATACGTCAGCAGATTGAACTTGTGTATATTATTCTCTCTATGGTGGAACGTGGAATTTATTTTGCAGAGCCGGACACTATCCTGGTGTTCACAATCTTCTATTGATTATTCGGAGGAGGAACCCGCCTTGCAATGCTGAACATTATGCGCGCCGGACTCATCGTCATTGAAGCCAGGTTCAGGGGCTACTGAGGGATCCTGGACTAGGGGGTGTCCGGACAGCCGGACTATCATCGTCCGCTGGGCTCCAAGACTATGAAGATACAAGATTGAAGAGTCCGTCCCGTGTCCGGATGGGACTTTCCTTGGCATGGAAGGCAAGCTTGGCGATACGGATATGTAGATCTCCTACCATTGTAACCGACTCTGTGTAACCCTAGCCCTCCCCGGTGTCTATATAAACCGGAGGGCTTTAGTCCGTAGGACACAACATCCATTACAACAATCATACCATAGGCTAGCTTCTAGGGTTTAGCCTCCTTGATCTCGTGGTAGATCCACTCTTGTAATACACATCATCAATATTAATCAAGCAGGACGTAGGGTTTTACCTCCATCAAGAGGGCCCGAACCTGGGTAAAACATCGTGTCCCTTGTCTCCTGTTACCATCCGCCTAGATGCACAGTTCGGGACCCCCTACCCAAGATCCGCCGGTTTTGACACCGACAGCAATGCTAAAGGCTGCGGAGGTAGAAATCAAGAAGGAGCATCAAGTGTTGATGGTTAACAAGACCACCAGTTTCAAGAAGAAGGGCAAAGGGAAGAAGAAGGGGAACTTCAAAAGGAATGGCAAGCAAGTTGCTGCTCAAGAGAAGTAACCCAAGTCTGGACCTAAGCCTAAAACTGAGTGCTTCTACTGCAAGCAGACTGGACACTGGAAGCGGAACTGCCCCAAGTATTTGGCGGATAAGAAGGATGGCAAAGTGAACAAAGGTATATGTGATATACATGTTATTGATGTGTACCTTACTAATGCTCGCAGTAGCACCTGGGTATTTGATACTGGTTTTGTTGCTAATATTTGCAACTCGAAACATGGACTATGGATTAAGCGAATATTGGCTACGGACGAGGTGACGATGCGCGTGGGAAACGGTTCCAAAGTCAATGTGATCGCGGTCGGCACGCTACCTCTACATCTACCATCGGGATTAGTTTTAGACCTAGATAATTGTTATTTGGTGCCAGCGTTGAGCATGAACATTATATCTGGATCTTGTTTGATGCGAGACGGTTATTCATTTAAATCAGAGAATAATGGTTGTTCTATTTATATGTGTAATATCTTTTATGGTCATGCACCCTTGAAGAGTGGTCTATTTTTATTGAATCCCGATAGTAGTGATACACATATTCATAGTGTTGAAACCAAAAGATGCAGAGTTGATAACGATAGTGCAACTTATTTGTGGCACTGCCGTTTAGGTCATATCGGTGTAAAGCGCGTGAAGAAACTCCATACTGATGGGCTTTTGGAATCACTTGATTATGAATCACTTGGTACTTGCGAACCGTGCCTCATGGGCAAGATGACTAAAACGCAATTCTCCGGAACTATGGAGCGAGCAACTGATTTGTTGGAAATCATACATACTGATGTTTGTGGTCCAATGAATGTTGAGGCCCGCGGCGGGTATCGTTATTTTCTCACCTTCACAGATGATTTGAGCAGATATGGGTATATCTACTTAACGAAACACAAGTCTGAAACATTTGAAAAGTTCAAAGAATTTCAGAGTGAAGTGGAAAATCATCGTAACAAGAAAATAAAGTTTCTACGATCTGATCGTGGAGCAGAATATTTGAGTTACGAGTTTGGTCTACACTTGAAACAATGCGGAATAGTTTCGCCACTCACGCCACCCGGAACACCACAACGAAATGGTGTGTCCGAACGTCGTAATCGTACTTTACTAGATATGGTGCGATCTATGATGTCTCTTACTGATTTACCACTATCGTTTTGGGGTTATGCTTTAGAGACGGCCGCATTCACGTTAAATAGGGCACCATCAAAATCCGTTGAGACGACGCCTTATGAATTGTGGTTTGGCAAGAAACCAAAGTTGTCATTTCTTAAAGTTTGGGGCTGCGATGCTTATGTGAAGAAACTTCGACCAGATAAGCTCGAACCCAAATCGGAGAAATGTGTCTTCATAGGATACCCAAAAGAGACTATTGGGTACACCTTCTGTCACAAATCTGAGGGCAAGATTTCGTTGCTAAAATCGGATCCTTTCTAGAGAAGGAGTTTCTCTCGAAAGAAGTGAGTGGGAGGAAAGTAGAACTTGATGAGATAATTGCATCTACTCCCTTATTGGAAAGTAGTTCATCACAAGAACCGGTTCCTGTGACAACTACACCAATTAGTGAGGAAGCTAATGATATTGATCATGAAACTTCAGATCAAGTTTCTACTGAACCTCGTAGGTCTACCAGAGTAAGATCCGCACCAGAGTGGTACGGTAATCCTATTCTGGAAGTCATGTTACTTGACCATGATGAACCTACGAACTATGAGGAAGCGATGATGAGCCCAGATTCCACAAAATGGCTAGAGGCCATGAAATCTAAGATGGGATCCATGTATGAAAACAAAGTATGGACTTTGGTTGACTTGCCCGATGATCGGCAAGCCATTGAGAATAAATGGATCTTTAAGAAGAAGACTGACGTTGATGGTAATGTAACTGTCTATAAAGCTCGACTTGTTGCGAAAGGTTTTCGACAAGTTCAAGGAGTTGACTACGATCAGACTTTCTCGCCCGTAGAGATGCTTAAGTCTGTCCGAATCATGTTAGCTATTGCTGCATTTCATGATTATGAAATTTGGCAAATGGATGTCAAAACTGCATTCTTGAATGGATTTCTGGAAGAAGAGTTGTATATGATGTAACCAGAAGGTTTTGTTGATCCAAAAGGTGCTAACAAAGTATGCAAGCTCCAGCGATCCAATTATGGACTGGTGCAAGCATCTCGGAGTTGGAATAAACGTTTTGATAGTGTGATCAAAGCATATGGTTTTATACAGACTTTTGGAGAAGCCTGTATTTACAAGAAAGTGAGTGGGAGCTCTGTGGCATTTCTGATATTATATGTAGATGACATATTATTAATTGGAAATGATATAAAATTTCTGAATAGCATAAAGGGATACTTGAATAAAAGTTTTTCAATGAAAGACCTCGGTGAAGTTGCTTACATATTGGGCATCAAGATCTATAGAGATAGATCAAGACGCTTAATAGGACTTTCACAAAGCACATACCTTGACAAAATTTTGAAAAAGTTCAAAATGGATCAGGCAAAGAAAGGGTTCTTGCCCGTGCTACAAGGTGTGAAGTTGAGTCAAACTCAATGCCCGACCACAGCAGAAGATAGAGAGAAAATGAAAGATTTTCCCTATGCTTCAGCCATAGGCTCTATCATGTATGCAATGTTGTGTACCAGACCTGACGTATGCTTAGCAATAAGCTTGGCAGGAAGGTACCAAAGTAATCTAGGAGTGGATCACTGGACAGCGGTCAAGAACATCCTGAAATACCTGAAAAGGACTAAGGATATGCTTCTCGTATATGGAGGTGACAAAGAGCTAGTCGTAAATGGTTACGTCGATGCAAGCTTTGATACTGATCCGGATGATTCTAAATCGCAAACCGGATACGTGTTTTTATTAAACGGTGGAGCTGTAAGTTGGTGCAGTTCTAAACAAAGCGTCATGGCGGGATCTACATGTGAAGCGGAGTACATAGCTGCTTCTGAAGCAGCAAATGAAGGAGTCTGGATGAAGGAGTTCATTTCCGATCTAGGTGTCATACCTAGTGCATCGGGACCAATGAAGATCTTCTGTGACAATACTGGTGCAATTGCCTTGGCAAAGGAATCCAGATTTCACAAGAGGACCAAGCACATCAAGAGACGCTTCAATTCGATTCGGGAACAAGTCCAAGTGGGAGACATAGAGATTTGCAAGATACATACGGATCTGAATGTTGCAGACCCGTTGACTAAGCCTCTCTCACGAGCAAAACATGATCAGCACCAAGACTCCATGGGTGTTAGAATCATTACTATGTAATCTAGATTATTGACTCTAGTGCAAGTGGGAGACTGAAGGAAATATGCCCTAGAGGCAATAATAAAGTTATTATTTATTTCCTCATATCATGATAAATGTTTATTATTCATGCTAGGATTGTATTAACCGGAAACATGATACATGTGTGAATACATAGACAAACATATAGTCACTAGTATGCCTCTACTTGACTAGCTCATTAATCAAAGATGGTTATGTTTCCTAACCATAGACATGTATTGTCATTTGATTAGTGTGATCACATCATTAGGAGAATGATGTGATTGACATGGCCCATTCCGTTAGCCTAGCACTTGATCGTTTAGTATATTGTTATTGCTTTCTTCATGACTTATACATGTTCCTGTAACTATGAGAATTATGCAACTCCCGTGTACCGGAGGAACACTTTGGGTACTACCAAAGGTCACAACGTAACTGGGTGATTATAAAGGAGTACTACAGGTGTCTCCGAAGGTACATGTTGAGTTGGCGTATTTCGAAATTAGGTTTTGTCACTCCGATTGTCGGAGAGGTATCTCTGGGCCCTCTCGGTAATGTACATCACTATAAGCCTTGCAAGCAATGTGATCAATGAGTTGGTTACGAGATGATGCATTACGTAACGAGTAAAGAGACTTGCCGGTAACGAGATTGAACTAGGTATTGGATACCGACGATCGAATCTTGGGCAAGTAACATACAGATGACAAAGGGAACAACGTATGTTGTTATGCGGTTTGACCGATAAAGATCTTCATAGAATATGTAGGAACCAATATGGGCATCCAGGTCCTGCTGTTGGTTATTGACCAAGAATAATTCTAGGTCATGTCTACATAGTTCTCGAACCCGTAGGGTCCGCACGCTTAACGTTACGATGACAGTTTTATTATGAGTTTATAAGTTTTGTTGTACCGAAGTTTGTTCGGAGTCCCAGATGTGATCACGGACATGACGAGGAGTCTCGAAATGGTCGAGACATAAAGATTGATATATTGGACGACTATATTCGGACACCGGAAGTGTTCCGGGTGATTTCGGAGAAAACCGGAGTGCCGGAGGGGTTACCGGAACCCCCCGGGGAAGTATTGGGCCTTAGTGGGCCTGAGGGGAGAGAGAGGGCAGCAGCCCAGGAGGTGGCGCGCCCCCTCCCATGGGGAGTCCGAATTGGACTAGGGGAGGGTGGCGCGGCCCCTCTTTCCCTCTCCCTCTCCCTCTCTTTCCTTCCCCCTTCCTCCTTCCTAGTTGGACTAGGAAAGGGGAGTCCTACTCCCACTAGGAGGAGGACTCCCCCCTCCTTGGCGCGCCCCAAGGGCCGGCCAGCCTCCCCCCTTGCTCCTTTATATACGGGGGCGGGGGGGCACCCCAAATACACACAAGTTGATCTACGGATCGTTCCTTAGCCGTGTGCGGTGCCCCCTCCACCATATTCCACCTCGGTCATATCGTCGCGGAGTTTAGGCGAAGCCCTGCGCCGGTAGAACATCATCATCATCACCACGCTGTCGTGCTGATGGAACTCATCTCCGGAGCTTTGCTGGATCGGAGCCCGGAGATCGTCATCAAGCTGAACGTGTGCTGAACTCGGAGGTGCCGTACGTCCGGTGTTTGGATCGGTCGGATCGTGAAGACGTACGACTACATCAACCGCATTGTGCTAACGCTTCCGCTTACGGTCTACGAGGGTACGTGGACGAACACTCTCCCCTCTCGTTGCTATGCCATCACCATGATCTTGCGTGTGCGTAGGATTTTTTTTTGAAATTACTACGTTCCCCAACAGTTTTCAGCAAGGTAATGTCTACAAGTGCTGAAATTGTAAGTAGCGGAGTAGTTTGGTAGCAAGATAATTTGTAACGAGTAAGTAGAGATAGTAGTAGCAAAATTGCATCAAGGTAGCCCAATCCTTTTGAGGCAAAGGACAGACCAAAATGGTCTCTCATGATAAGCAAAGTGTTCTTGAGGGTACACGGGAATTTCATCTAGTCACTTTCATCATGTTGGTTCGATTTGTGTTCGCTACTTTGATAATTTAATATGTGGGTTGTCCGGTGCTTAGGTGATGTTATTTCTTGAACAAACCTCCTAATTATGATTAACCCTCCCACAAGCATCCGCAACTACGAAAAAAGTATTAAGAATAAATTCTAACCATAGCATTAAACTTTTGGATCCAATCGGTCCCTTACGGAAGCGCATAAACTAGGGTTTAGCTTCTGTCACTCTCGCAACCCATCATCTAATTGCTACTCCACAATGCATTCCCTTAGGCCCAAATATGGTGTAGTGCCATGTAGTCGATGTTCACATGACACCACTAAGGGAATCACAACATACATACTATCAAAATATCAAACACATATCAAGTTCACATGATTACTTGCAACATGATTTCTCCCGTGACCTCAAGAACAAAAGTAGCTACTCACAAATGATAAACATGGTCAGGATCAGAGGAGTATTAAATAGCATATTGGATCTGAACATATAATCTTCCACCAAATAAACCATATAGTAATCAACTACAAGATGTAATCAACACTACTAGTCACCCACAAGCACCAATCTATAGTTCCGGTAACAAGATTGAACACAAGAGATGAACTAGAGTTTGAGATGAGCTGGTGCTGTTGAAGATGTTGATGGAGATTGCCCTCCACAAGATGGGAGATTTGTTGGTGATGATGATGACGATGATTTCCCCCTCCGGGAGGGAAGTTCCCTGTGGGGACCCCGACTCATAGGTCGTGATCACCGAATGCACGTGTATAGTGATCCCAGAGATCAATGCTCACTGAACACACAAAAGCTGAATAACAAGAGTCTTACATCCATACATACCGTCTTACATAAATTATGACCATTATGGTCAAGTCTTGAGTATAACATCGCAGCGGAAATCTTCAATAACAACTTGGACCCATGCCATCTGCCTTAACCCTACATGCATTCTGACCGGGAAGCGTCCTAGCTCGCATGTTCGTCACCAAGGTACTCTTCATTATATCCTGTTCTTTCATGCCTGGCCAATAAAATAACCAGTGGCAAGCCAATGAGTACTTTGAATGTACTCGCAAGCAACCCATGTTTTGGTTCAAGATACAACAATGCATGATATAGGTAATTTTTTGCAGAAAGCTAGTTTTGACTGCAATGACATGTTCAACAACTTGTAAGACATGCATCAAGAGTACTTAAGTAACCATGAGGACAGGTTACAGATATCAACATAAATAGAGTGGGCACCAACCCAACTCAATCATGTCAAGTCCTTTGACTTGACCCAAGTAGTTTTATCAGCTCACACACACACGGTTGTAAAACTCTGGACATAGTTTAAGCAGCACCGCCCAACCGTCCTTGACCGTGGACATGGCTATTCGAATAGTTTTACACTCTGCAGAGGTTGCACACTATACCCACAAGATCCGGGGAACTTCCGTGTCAGCCACGACCCGCGATACCTCAAGTACCTGGGGTAAGCACCCGATCACTACCTTTCCCTAGACGACACTAACATGGAGTCCACTCGATTGGTAGTAACCCCCGTGCCCAACATTTCACATCATAAAGTTGTGGAGCCTCGCTCCCATATTCATCACATACCACAAGCACGGGGTACCAAGTGGTGTGTCCGGTGCCCTATGAAAACAGTCATGGCCGCCCTACCTGGCACGACCCCGTCCCGAGAGAGAGCACCAACTCTCCCCCGTCACTAGTAATGCGGGCTCAAAGCTAGTATCGACCTAGGTAATCAATAATGCCCTTTCCCATATAAGGGTAGAGTGGTTGCGCATGTAAGGTTGGGACAGTCATCAAATCTTAAATCTAATCCATTTTCGAAAACAACACACACACTTGCCTCAGTACACCACTTCGTCATCAAGTGGTTACCCATCTCATCATCTCCCTCGGGCATAAGTGGCACCCGACGGGGTTTTTGAAAAAGTCTCTTGAAAATACTTTGTCTCCATCATCATGCATATTCCCGTCCCTTTTTGCGTAGCACTACTTTAGCATCCTATCTACTCCCACCATCATAACCCTCATAAGAAGGTAGGGTCATGCATAATGCAAGTATCAACGAGGAAGTAAAGGTGGCAAACCACCCCATGTGGTTATAACAGTATCATATCTCCGATGCAAACAATAAAAGTGCTATATGACAATGCATAAAAAGGGTTTCATAGACATGGTCAAAGGGCTGCTTGCCTGGTTCATCAGAGTCTTCAAGTCTTCTGGTCCTTCTCCAAGTACTCCATCTACTTCGTCAACTAACGTCGGAAACAATCACAATAAGCAACACAACAAGGCAAGAATAAAAGTGCTCTAAAAATGTGAGTTTGACTTTTCTAGGATACCTCTGGTCATATGAGGGATGACCAAAGTGGTTTCATTGGGATTTGATCAATGGACATCTCTGAACATTTCAATATGATGGAATCAAGGGGTTTATGGATTTTTAAGAAGTGTGTAGAAATATATTTTTGAAAAATGAGCAAATATACCCATTTAACAAAGGATGATTTTAGAAGCATCTAGGAGTTGGTTTCACTGGATTTGGAGTTCAAATGAATTTCCTATGAATTTGCAAAGTTGGTAATATATGGAGAAGTGGACCAATATTCTATGTGGCGTAGAAAGTACTAGGAAAAATGTTCAAAAACTAAGTTTTGAACTTATAAGCATCTAGGAATTTGAATCATGGAATTTGGATAAAAAATGGGCTCTCTATAATATTCTAAAGTTCATCACAGAAATGGAAAAATAGGGTTTGGTAAATATTTGTGAATAAAAGGTCTCTGGAAAAATGTGCATGTTGCACCACCAGGTAGATCATGATTTATAGAGTCACTAGAAATTTGAATCATCAAATTTGGAGTCCATTTGAATTGTTTATGGATTTTACAAGTCTACAGAAAAAGAAAAAGGAGAGGGATTTACCTAAATGGGCCAAATCTGGGCGGCGGCGGCGCGCGCTGGGCGAGGTTTAGCGTCGAGGCGCAACTGGGCCGGCCCATCGGCTCAGCCGCACACGCGCAGGGTCCACGCCGGAGGCGTATTTGCCAAGTGCGCCTCCACTTAAACGGAGGGGCCCGCGGACGGGGTCACTGACCTATGGGGTCCACCCGCAGGGTCGTCTCCCTCCTCCCGCGCGCGACGAAGGAGACAGAGGAGGCGGGGCCGAGCGCTTGCCGGCGCCCGTTCCGGTGGCTCCGGTCACCTCCGGTGACACCCAGCACACCGGCGGGCTCAGGGGAGAGCGGCGCATCCGACGAGGTGCGCCACGACCGCAGGGGTGGCCGGACGTGAGCACTTCATCGGCCGAAGCAGCGAGGCCGGCGGTGGTAATTGAACTCGACAGCACGGCCATGGGAAGGAGAGGGACAAGCACGGGAGAGGCTCGCGGTGGTGGTGGAGGTGCTCTAGTGTGGTCTAGAGGGGAGGAGGAAGAATGGTGGGTGCGAATTTAGGCGGAGGCCGATGGCAAGGCTCCGGCCATGGTGGCGGATGGAGGGCACGGGAGGATAAACGAGTTGGTCCAGAGGGTCTATGGGAGGGAGGGAGGGCCAAAGGAGTACAGAGGGGGCTCGGGGGTGGCCCTAAATGGCGAGGCCACGGCTCACCGTGGACGTGGCGCACGGGTGGCCGTGGAAATGGATCGGGCGGCAAGGGGAGCGAGCAAGGAGTTGTCTGCGGTGCTCGTGGGGGTGGTGTAGGGTGCCGGGAAGGGAGAGATGGAGTGGGGCGAGCTCCGGGTGGAGCCACGAGCTCGCACATGCATTGGCGGGCTCGGGCGGCTCTGGGCACGCGCGGCACGGGCAGGACAGAGAGGGGAAGGAGGGGGTCAGCCTGGTGGCATGTTGCGGACGTCGAGGCACCTCGACTGGCGCAAGGGGGAGGCTCGAGGTGGTCGGGGGACGATGCGTCAATGATCGGGAGCACGCTTACGTGCTCCAGAGCGTGTCTTTGGCCGGCATGACATGCCTTTTTGCGGAATGGGCGCGGCCACTTGTGTCTGGAAGCTGCAGGGGGGAGTAAAAAAATGGGAAAGTGGCATTGGATGCCGTGGAACATGCCAGGAGTGAGAGAGAGAGATGAGAAAGGAAGGGGAAAGTGGCCGCCCAAAGAGGAAAAATGGGTCTCTGCCCCCCTTCATCATTGCCTCTCGGGCAGGGAAGAACACCAGAGGTAAAGGGGGACTAGGATGGGCTGTGGTAAAAAGGAGAACTCATGGAGATTAGTGGAAGTGGACAAAACATACATTTTTAATTTCTGCCAGAAGGTGTTTGATGGTGGTTTGGGCAAGAAGATGAACTCCTCTTGTCATGAGGCTTGACATGGTCATATGGTATGATAAAATAACAGGTTCCACCAATATTGAGTCCATTTGGGCAAAGTTGCCAATGCAACTTTTGTAAACCCTAGAAATCAGCAGAAATGGACTCTCCAAGATTTGGTCATGCAAATCTGTTCTCCTTGATGCACCACTTGGTGTAGTGTCATCATTTGAGGATATGAACATGTCCACAAAAGTTGAGATCAAAAGGAGAAAGTTTCCAATGTAGAGTTGTTCAAATTTGATTCTGGTCAGAGAGGGTTTTGGGGCACTTTGATCAATATAACTTGTTCTCCAACTTGTGTCACTTGGTCTAGATGAATAATTAGAACATTTGATCATGTTCACAAGGTTTGAGAACATTTGGAAATGTTTGGCAATGTAAAGTTGCTCAAACTTCAAAATGGACAGAAATGGTTTTGAGGGGATTGGATGATGTTATATTGTTCTCCAAGTCATGAGACTTGGCAAGATCATCTAATATGTCATATGTGACATGCTAGAATTTTCTTGGAATTGTTGGAGAATATTTCCTTTGTAAATATTTCAAAAGCTTGAAATATCCAGAAAGGGTTTTTTAGGGATTTGACCAATATTTTGAACATGACCATGTGTTGAAACTCTTATATATGGACAATATATGTCCACTGAGTTTCCCTGATTTTTTTCAAATATTTTTAAAACAATAAAATAATTTTTCCCTATTAAAGACCATTTATGGCCTTAAGAATAAGCTTTTAAATAAAAAAGGGAAATAACTTTTAAAATTATATTTTTGTGGTTTCTAGGTATACTATATCTAATAGGAGTCAAATATATTTTTTGAAAGATTTTTACTGCCCTTAATTAAGTACTTGTAGTGCAAACCTCAATTTAGGGGTTTTTGGAAAACTAATTTTAGAAAATACTTTTTGGCCAAATTATCTTTGCAAGAAATTATTTTTATGTCCTATACACATGGCATGATCATTGGGAAAGGTTTTTGGATCAAGGGGAAGGAGTATAAGGGTTGGAGAATTTATTTGATTTTTAGAGCACTTGCAAACAGCAGACAAACATTCAATCAAAGCAAAGACAAAACACTCAAAAGTTTTTGTCAAAACACATTTTATCATGATTTATTAGCTTAAGTGTTGTGGCATGAAAATCAGGGTGTGACATTCTCCCGGCGGAATCACTCCGTCGGAGGGCAAAAGTGCTCCTGCCCAAGTTCTGCTTCAATGCGGCGGCGCTCCATCCCGAAAGTCTTCTCCTTATTTTTTCTAGGTCAAAATGATCTATGTACCAGAAGATGGGCACCGGAGGTGGGCCTGGGTGACCACAACCCACCAGGGCGCTCCTGGGCTCCCTGGCGTGCCCAGGTGGGTTGTGCCCACCTGGTGGGGCCCCTCTGGTACTTATTGGCTCCTATACTCCTCATATATTCCATAAAAATTCCCCGTGAAGTTTCAGCTCATTTGAAGTTGTGCAGAATAGGTGGCCTGATGTAGCTTTTCCAGGTCCACATTTCCAGCTGCCGGAATTCTCCCTCTTTGTGTAAACCTTGCATATAATCAGATAAAAGGCATTAGAATTACTCCAAAAAGCATTATTATGGATAAAAACATTATAAATAACAGTAAGAAAACATGATGCAAAATGGACGTATTAGACGCTAACAGCGGTCGTCGAGGAACTGATGGGTGACTTGAGGAAGCTTCGGATCGAGCGCGAGTAGGAGGTGGAGGAATTTGTGGATGCTTTCAAGCAAAGTCATGAGGAATTGAAGAAGGGGTTGGAGGATATCGTCGCCCGGCGATCCATCGTCGAGTAGAGACAGTAGTGATCCAGATCGTTGTCTGTCATTTCCTTCTTCTCTTGCCCCCGTGTCTTTAGGGCTTTGCCACATGTGGCATTTTTAAATTATCAAGAATATGTAAGACAATTATTATCTACGCCATTGTAAATTTGTCGTCGTATTATCCATTTCCATTTGATTGGTGGTCGTATTATCCGTTGCCCTATGTGGCAATTTAAATTAGGCCGGAATACGAGTTGAAAACACGAACAAAGCAAATGCTGCCATGGGATCACAAGAAAACACCCTCCGTCTAGGTGCTTTAATTAACCCATTAATGGAGAAGTTGTGAGCAAGGCAGGCGGCGGCTGGTGCATGGAGGTCAAAGAGCTCGCTTCCCGGTGAGCATGGGCGGCCTTGCTGCTCGCATGTGTCCCGTCGAGCCTGTGAGGTGGATAGGATGCACGCGTCCCGTCGAGCCTGCGCAGTGGACTGCTCGCACGCGTCCCATCGAGCCTGCACGGCGGACTTCTCACGCTCGTCCCATCTAATCAAACAGCTGCACGCATGCCACCAAGTATTGTTAAATTTTGACACGGTTCATATAATACAATTGTTTGCGGTATTAACGTGTAAGCTTTTTGTTTCAAAAAGGACTTCGTTGGCTACTAATGTGTCCGCCTCTTCTCAAATTGGACAATTTTTTTACCACAACATATATGTGCCATGTCATGAAACCATGCCAAGTTTCATTTTTTTGGGCGAGTTTTTGATTTACTGGGATTTGAAAACCGAGATTCTCAATGTTTCAGGATGATGACAAGTTTGTAATTCATTCCCATCCCTTAAATGAGACCTAAACATGCACCCAATGACACATGTACGATTTCCCACCCATTTTGCTTCACTGGAGCATGTGCTTGTAGTTCAAATTTGAATTATGGACTACATTAAATGTGTAGAAAACTTAATTAGTAATATTACAATGGCCAACGGAACCCTGAACAGTTTCAAATTTCAGCACGACACTCCTGTTATTATATG
The DNA here is from genome assembly GCF_002162155.2 of Triticum dicoccoides. Taxonomy (NCBI): domain Eukaryota; kingdom Viridiplantae; phylum Streptophyta; class Magnoliopsida; order Poales; family Poaceae; genus Triticum; species Triticum dicoccoides. Next base: position 417,271,641 of record NC_041391.1, on the reverse strand, counting down.
TTGCATGTAGAAAACGAAGTTCAAGGCGAGAAGAGGCATCGATTATTGTTTCGCCCATCGAAACACGAGGGTTGCGAGAAGCTTCGGTTTGTAGGAGGCTTGTAATATAGCTTCACCCAAAATGGATAATTATATGTACCATGTAGTGCCACCCTGCCAAGCTTCATGATTTCCTGGTGAGTTTTGGATTTACAGAGATTTAAAAACTGAGATTCGCAATGTTTGTGGCCAAGGCAGGACGGCAAGACGGTTGAATTCATTCCCATTCGTTCCATGGGACCTAAACATGCACCCCAAGGACACATGTACATTTTTTTGGGTGCACTAGAGCATGTATTTGTATTTCATATTTGAATTATGGACATTAAATGCCTAGAAAACTCAATTAATGAATAAAAAGGGTCAAACGAACCCTGAATAATTTCAAATTTCAACACAAATCTCCCATTCTTCCGTGTTGCCTGTAGAAGAAATACGAGGCTAGAAGAGGTAGCGATTATCGTTTGGCCCACAAGGGGACACGTTTCCCTATCGAAACCACGAGGGTTCTTGCGACAGGCTCCGGTTTGTAAGAGGTTTGTAATAAAGCTTGGCCCAAATTGGCAATGTTTTTTACCACGACATATATGTGCCATGACATGACACCATGCCTACTTTCATGACTTTCTGGTGAGTTTTGGATTTATGGGGATTTAAAAACCGAGATTCCTAATGTTTGAGGACGAGCCAGGACGCCGGTACGATTGTAATTCGTTCCCAATCCTGGCATGGGACCTAAACATGCACCCAAGGACACATGTACAATTTTTCTATCCATTTTTGTGAACTTGAGCATGTACTTGTAGTTCAGCTTTGAATTATGGACATTAAATGCTTAGGAAACTCAATTAGTGTATAAAAAGGCTAAACGAACCCTGAATAAGTTCAAATTTCATCATGGATATCATGTCGTTCCATGTTGCCCGTAGAAGAAAATACAAGGCGAAAAGAGGGAGCGATTACGTTTTGCCACAAGGGGAACAAGTTTCCCTATCGGAACAACTAGGCTTCTTTGAGAGAAGCTCCGGTTTGTAAGAGGTTTGTAATAAAGCTTGGCCCAAATTGGCAATGTTTTTACCACGACATATATGTGCCATGACGTGACACCATGCCACCTTTGATGACTTTCTTGTGAGTTTTCGATTTATGGGGATTTAAAAACCGATATTCCAAATGTTTGAGGATGAGCCAGGACGCCGGTACGGTTGTAATTCGTTTCCATTCCTGACATGGGACCTAAACATGCACCCAAGGACACATGTACAATTTTTCTAGCCATTTTGATGAACTGGAGCATGTATTTGTAGCTCAGATTTGAGTTATGGACATTAAATGCCTAGGAAACTTATTAGTGTATAAAAAGGTCAAACAAACCATGAATAAGTTTAAATTTCATCATGCATATCCTGTCGTTCCATGTTGCCCGTAGAAGAAAATACAAGGCGAAAATAGGCAGTGATTACGTTTCACCACAAGGGGAACACGTTTCCCTATCGGAACCACGAGGCTTATTTGAGAGAAGCTCCGGTTTGTAAGAGGTTTGTAATAAAGCTTGGCCCAAATTGGACAATGTGTTTACCACGACATATATGCGCCATCACGTGACACCATGCCAACTTTCATGATTTTCTGGTGAGTTTAGGATTTACGGGGATTTAAAAATCGAGATTCTAAATGTTTGAGGACGAGCCAGGACGCTGGTACGGTTGTAATTCATTCCCATTCCTTAAATGAGACCTAAACATGCACCCAAGGACACATGTATAATTTTTCCCCTTTCGAAACCATGAGGCTTGTTTGAGAGAAGCTCCGGTTTTTAAGAGGTTTGTAATAAAGCTTTGCCCAAATTGGACAATGTTTTTACCATGACATATATGTGCCATGACGTGACACCATGCCTACTTTCATGACTTTCTGGTGAGTTTAGGATTTATGGAGATTTAAAAACCGAGATTCCTAATGTTTGAGGACGAGCCAGGACGCCGGTACGGTTGTAATTTGTTCCCATTCCTTAAATGATACCTAAACATGCACCCAAGGACACATGTATAATTTTTCTAGCCATTTTGATGAACTGGAGCATGTATTTGAATTTCAGATTTGAATTATGGACATTAAATATGCCTAGGAAACTCAGTTAGTGTATAAAAAGGCCAAACAAACCCTGAATAAGTTTAAATTTTAGCACGGATATCTTGTCGTTCCATGTTGCCAGTAGAATAAAATACAAGGCGAAAAGAGGCAGTGATTATCATTTCCCCCACAAGGGGGACACGTTTCCCTATCGAAAGCACGAGGCTTCTTTGAGAGAAGCTCCGATTTGTAAGAGGCTTGTAATAAAACTTGCACCAAAATGGACGGAAAAAATTCCTCGACATATATGTGCCATATCGTGACACCATGCCAAGTTTCACGATTTTTGGGTGAGTTTGGATTATTGGGATTTAAAAACCGAGATTATTCTCACAAAATGTTTTCAAATAGCACACGGTTCACTCACGAAAACCGTGTGCCTACAAAACCGTGGCCTAGACACCCCCTTCCCCCCTGCTACACGCGCGATCTGAGTCATGCGTTCTGATTGGCCAGAACTCAAACCCCACGGATCGTACGTCTGCACCGTTGGATGCTCCCAGATCGAACGGCAACCCTCAGCCCTTCCGACAGCACATGCAGTACATGGGTAAGCACTGTGTGCATGCGTTGTTCTAGCTCACGCTTCCTTCTCTACTACGTTTTCTAAACAGGCTACCGTTTCCCGCCACTCCTCTCATCGGTTTCCTGCCTCTTCTCCCATCAGTTTCCCGCTACCAGTGTCAATGCTCATTGAAGGCTAGATGGTGACACACCATCCAAGTAAATATCGCACACAGTTTCGAAAAGCACAAATGTGCGTGATAGGAGGGAGTAGGTCCCATAGGGTGACCAGTGTGGAACTCCTTAAAGGCAAGGAGGCAATTCCTATTAGCAAGGTGCTGGCCGCTTCCCATCCGCTAGCCCAGTCGAATAGAACGCAGAAGTTAAGCATGCTCGGGCTGGATTAGCCAAGGATGGGTGACCCGGTGGGAAGTTACATATCTCAAGATTCATTTAATCGCCATGACACGGTCATTAAAGATATATATATATATATATATATATATATATATATATATATATATATATATATATATAAATATATATATATATATAGTTACCTTATCTCTATAATGACTTGACATGCTGATTATATAAACCTTGGGATCCTTGTTTTGCTAATTTGTAGACTATGTTTTTATAGGTTATTTTTGCTGTAAAATCACCACGACTGCGCAAGCGCGAGAAAATGGTGGAGGTACTGGCTTAACCATGTGCGATGCAAGTGCGCTGTAAAATCACCACGGCTGCGCAAGCTAAAGGCGGGTAAGTTTAATTAGAAATTAGGACGAACCATGTGTGATAGACCAGCTAGCTAGAAATATAAAAACAAACTACCCGCCTTGAGCGTTGCAAAAGTCAGCGGTTCCGCCACTTTTGCGTATGATCATACACGCATATTCTTATTGGACCGTGCACGCTCTTGGGCACTCCCGCCCCGCATCAATTCCTTTACCCCAATTTTAGTAGCCGTCGTACTTCAACCGTCGCCCACACTCCTCCAACACCGACCTTATAGTAAAATTGCAGTAGCCGAGGCATTTGAACCTCGCCCTCCCTCGTCCACCACCTTCTCCACCCACACCATTACTAAAATTTTCAGTAGCCGCGGCGTATCCTCCAACACCACCACCCCCTCCACAGTCCCCCCACCCGGCCCCTCCCCCATCGAACCCTAGCACGCGGTCGCCGCTGCCGCCAACCCATGTCGGTCTGCCCGTTCCTCCTAACTTAGATAATAAAGTTCAGGTTACCCAGCGATTCCCATACTATCGCCCCACTCCCCTGAGTTTTTAGATGAGGCCTGCGGTGTCCCTCCCCACCAGATCCACATCCCCTGCTCCAGAATTTCGTAGCCTAAGCTCAACCACGTATCCCTGGGAGCCCGACGAGCGTTCGACCAAGAAGAGGTTTATCATGGCCTCTTTGGCAGACGTTGGCGAGGTAGCCACTGCTCGCCCCGACCTGTCAATCTCGGAGCAACGCATCGCCATGGAAGACGGCGAAGACATTGACTACATTGCCATGCCGAAGGCTTCATGTCAGTGGGCTTGCGTATTACTGTATCTCGAGAAAGCTGGCTATGACATCAAGCTCGTCGACAGCGATGGCTTCATGCGGGCCATGTCACAAGTAACATGGTCCATCCTCAACCCCTCTGGCTCAACCACCGTCGATCTCTTTGATGGCCCTGCCGATGATCTCCTCCGCCAAGCGGTCAAGGATTTGCGATCCTTATATGCCCATCGAGCCCATTTCTCATTTCTGAAGGACACGTTCTACGGCGGCGGCTTGGGATCCTCAATTGCCAAGTCAAATCTCATCGACCACGACCACAACCACGAGGAGGGCACCCACAAAGGTTCTTCCAAGGTGAAACAGTCCCATCTGTGACATCAGAGAGCGCACCATGGGTCTGTGCTCTTCCAACTGGAAGGATCCCGTCCATGAAATGTGAGGCAACATCCTATTAGCAAATCTTACCTTTTCTAGCTTGCCAACCCATAGCATTTGTTGTAGTAGTATTTGCCGTGCGGTGCTATAACTGTGTCGTGTTTAATTATTTTAGTTATGCAAAAATGTATTATTCAATAGGGTTATGTGATGTTTAAGTATGAATTGTTGACTTCAGTTTCACGAATGGTTATATTTGGTTGTTTATGGTGAGTAGATGCCTTGTTTATCTGTGTTTGGTTGTTAGGTTGGTTGCAGTGAGCATTTTTCCAGTTATTGAGCCGATGCCTTATTTATATGTATTTGGTTCTTAGTTTGGTTGTAGTGAGCATTTGTCCAGTTATCAAGCAGATGCGTTGTTTATCTATATTTGGTTGATAGGTTGCTTTTTTTTAGCATTTGTCCAGTTTTCAAGCAGATGCCTTGTTTATCTATATTTGCTTGTTAGGTTGGTTGTAGTGAGCATTTGTCCAGTTTTCAAGCATATTCCTTGTTTTTCTGTATTTGCTTGTTAGGTTAGTTGCATTGAGACTCTGTCCAGTTTTCAATGGCTATATTTGGTTGTTATACTGATCATTTATGCCTTGTTTATTTCATTCATTCACAGCGTGTTGCTCATGATGTGCAAGTCGGAACTGTGCTGCCCGACTGCATCAATACCAGCTTGAACGGCTATATTTGGTTCCAATTATGCCTGGTGTAGTTAACACATGCCCTTTATTTCAGTTTTACACATTTATCCAGTGTGATGTTTAAGCATTACCTACGTTCTATTCATTTTCAACAATACCAGTTTGAATTGCAATATTTGATGGCTGTTAAGCCTGCTGTTGGTAACATTGCCTTCCATTTTATATATGCTTTAACAGCATGCTGAAACCAACACATTCAAGCTATCATTTGGAGATGGTGTTTTACCTTTGCTATATTTGTTTGATGTTAAGGTTGTTGTACTTATCATGCCTTTCCATTACTTATGCAGGACAATAACGGGAGTGGCCACCGTTTTCCGCCGAGGTTAGCTTCATCCCTCGGCTTGTACTCCCCCCGTCGTTTCATAATGTAGTGCATATAGATCTAGGCCTAGACACTTGTTAGCTTCTAATATTGACTTGTTGCTTGTAGGTACATATGCCCTTGGCAAGGATCCATGCATCGACCCTTTTTGCTTATGGGGCAATGAGATATTAATGAACAAGCATCAAGTGAGGAAACTGATAAGGATTATTAGCAAAAAGATACGAATGGTGGCAAGCAAATTATTTGTTTATGCTCCATCCAACACAACAGTGAGCTGTAGGATGGTAACTACAAACTATGCAGCCTTCTCTTTTTACTGCCCATAATGAGTTGTTAGACAACAATGTCTGAATCTTTTTCATTCGCAGTGGTTCCCGAAGCAGTTCACTCAATATTGCCTCACAAAGTACATGATTGATGGACATGCAGTGAAGGTTAAAGTATTACATCCAGACTACAATGAGCATTGAGAAGTCGTAATGAAGGCAGTGAAGGATGAACGGGCAACCATCACAAGGGGTTGGCCTAGAGTCGTGCGTGCTTTACGCATGGAGCAGGGCACAATATGGGCATTCCGCCTCACCTTCTCCAGCAACCAGAATGTCTTTCGCCTCTCTCTTTACAATCTTTAGTACAACTGTGGTTCATCATTCTTTACTTGGTGCATGCTTCTGTAGTTCTTTAGTATATGTACCTGTGCATTGAATTATGCATTCGTGGTGAACCTATATTTGTAATAAACATGGTTAGATATGAAATAAGTGATTGCCTACTATCAAATTCAAAACATGTGATTTTTAAATTAGGGATTACACTGCACACACGGTTGGCCAAAGCAAAACGTCTACGATAGACGTGGAGATCGGACACGTTTCTAGGATCTGCTACGTGTGCGATCAATCTCCACTGCACACACGATCAGCCAAGAAAAACAAGTGCGATTAACAACAACATCGCACATAGTTCTTTCTTGTTAAATGTTTGCGATAGTCACCTTATCACACATGATTCAAATTATGGATTGTTTGTGATGTTGTGCGCATCGCAAACGTTTTGTCATAGAAGAACTAAACATTTGTGATAGTTGCCTTATCGTACATGATTCACAACCATGAACTGTTTCTGATGAAGTGCATCGTAAACATTGCACCACAGAATAGCATGGTGCGATAGTTGTCGTGTACGACGATGTTACGACGGTCCGATGTTTCATAATCCTATCCGACACTCATATGATGATTAGCTAATCTTCTTAATTAGTTATCGCATACAATTTGGGACAAGCGAATGTGTGTGATTGTATGCTTATCATACACGTTCTATAATAGTGAACCGTTTGTGATGGGTTGCACATCATAAACATAGCACCACAGAATACCGATTGCGATGGCAATGCGAGCACAAACGAGTAGGAGTATTGTATATGCATCTTGGCTCCCTATCCCCGACGATTTCTAGGTCGTGTGGGAAGGACCCCCCGATCACCCACACTCACTTGGTGATGGTTCCAAATGCTGTCACGGAAAGGGGTTAAATACCGTTTTGTATAGCACCGACGCGTACCAGTGTCTTGTGTTCAGTTCAGAAGTAAATATTTACTCTGCTGAGATGCATAGTCACATGAATGTTGACTTATGTAAGGTATTTTAAGAGTTTGTTCTGAGTGTTGTCTATGTAATGCCAGGCCTTGTGAGTTTGATTGCAAAGTTGAGCTTGGAATGTTGTGGCATGCGTCATCACGAGCTGTTCACTGTGCCTCCTGAGAATAATGCTTCATACTGTTTTGCATGTTGATCTAATGCCAGTGATTTGCATTTTAAGAAGATCATCCCGTTCTATTGTTTCTATGCTTAAGAAGTTCATCGTCTTATGTTTCATTCATAGCATATACAACAACTCGGGTAGGTTATAGGTGAAACCATATGATCTTCCGACCAACTCATCATCTTAGGCCGTGATTGGATCGTCTTTTTTCAACCAAAACCTCTTGTAAAACTGATGCTTGTAAATAAAAGCAGATGGTATTGGGCGAAGCGCTTGGTTGGTCGATTTCGACTAGTAAAATATACACTGGTCTCTCAAATTACACGTGTAACTTGCTGGTTTTTGTTATAGACCTCGGGCCCTCGGTTTCATTACGCCTGTATTTTACGCGTTGTTTCCGGTGAGGAGTAAATTACACTTGTATCTTAATACAGGTGTGAAAAAATCCAGAGCTCCGAAGCGCGGCCTTACCGTTTCATGCCGTCTCAGTCTCTCGAAGGTGCTCATAGGTGTCCGATGATCCTGGCTTCCTAAATAAGCAGCGGGCGTTGTATTAGACCATCCGTAGGGCCCGCAAGGCCCTCTCCGTCGTCCTTCGAGTTGTTGCGCTCGCTGTGGCGCTGAGCATTGTCAACATGGTCGACGAACATGAGGAATCAGGAGATGACTTTACTTGGAGAGGATGACAGTAGGGACCCACCAGGGCCATAGCCGTATGTACGCAAGTTCCTCCTTGTTATATACAACTATAATTTTTTTGCTTCCTCCTGGTTTCCTGACATCATGGTCCCTCACCAGCGTTAACCTATACAGTCAATAAACGAGAGAATTGCACAAGGAGCGGCCGACAGTTGAGACCCAGCAGCTCGAGTAGTATTTGTTTTTTAGGTGTAAGCAGAGTGTTTCTTAAGCGATGTTTTTGTTGTTGCTCAGAGGAGCAGGGTATCAACTGGGCAGGCTGTGGCCCGTCTAGCCTAGGCTATTATTTTATGTCGACCAAATATCCAGCCTAGATATTATTTTTTCAAGGTGAAAATGGCTAGCCCAGCTATACTTTTTTGCGGAATACCCAACCCAGGTTGACTAGTTATTCTCCGTCCCGCTGGGCTGTAAATCTTTCCTATGAGGGATGCATTAGGCCTAACAAGAAAATGGGCTTTAAGAAATAATAAATGGGATGTAATAAAAAACTGGGCTATAAATATACAAAAACGCACCAAACAGGTAATTACTTTCAAAATTATTATTTTTTGAATTTGGAAATTTTAATTTCATTACTTATTACGCACGAAATATTTATTTAGATTTTTACCTAATACAAATTCATTTTGAAATTATATTTAATCTGACTCAAAATTTCGGGATAAAATATTTCGGATCCCATCAAAATGTGGGATTTTTGGTTGAATTCTGTTTAGAGAGGTTGGTTGAAATTATTATTCATTGTCCTAGCTAGAAAATGGGCTGTAATTTTAATAGACTATAAATGGGTTGTAGTAAATTTCATTAGAATTCAAAATTGGGTTGTACATTATTACAAATCGCAAATGGGCTATATGTTCTCTACCACAGATGTGATGCTCACTTTTGGGCCTACTATTTTTTTAGAATAATAGTAAGTGACGCGTACGAAAGGCTTGTGGGCCTACTAAGGCGTACGGAAGGCTTTGTAAACTTATAGTCAAAACACGATTCTAGCAACAGTGGTTGTTGGATGTCCATCCAACGACTATAGTGTTTCTTCAATCTCGGATATTCTTGCTTCAGCCGCCCAAACCACCGCTGGCGGTACCGCCTGCTACCGCCTCCGGTGGCCGGCTGTGCTGTAGCGCAGGCTTCACCAGCCCACCCTACTCCCAAACACCGTCCAGGCCATTCCTCTACTCACCAACACCTCCTGTTCTTCTCCGGTGACGGCAGCCTAACACTGTAGCCAAACCATTGAACCCTCGTACTCCCCTCCTCATGGGCATCCACTTCTGTGTCTTCATCGGCTCCAGGTCGTTCCCTTTGTAATACTCACCATCGTTCACTGCGTTGGTTCTCTTGGAGCGGTGTGGTCAACTTTGTCAACAAACGACAACCATTGGATGAGGCATGTATGTGGATTGGCTGACAGTGGGGACCCACATGGCCCATGGCTGCACGCACCAAGTGCCCCCGTATTATGCGAAAACAAATAATTTCTCCCCTGACAGGTTTGACCCACCAGCTACATCTCCGCACACAAGAAAGTGCTTCCTTTATTACGTGGAAATACAAAGTTTCCTCTCCCTAACAGCTGGGACCCACCAGATTTATTATGATCCTTTCCGTGAAAATATAGATTGTACCGAAGATGCTAAATTATTCTCTTTTATTCTAACTCGAAAAATAAGAAATAAAAAAAACAGAAAACATCTTCGCATGCAAGGAAGTGCCACCTTATTACGCAAAAAAAATTGGTTCCCCTGCTAGCTGGGACCCACCAGATTTGGAGGCTGACTTGTGGGCCTACTAAGTTAACGCGTATGCAGGGCTTTGTCAACTTAGTCAATAAACAATTCTAGCTGCACTGACTGTTGGATGTTAATCCAATGGCCGAGCTGCTTCTTCAACCTATGGTCTTGTTGCTCCAGCCGCCCAAACTTGCGCCCATCGTACTGCCTGCTCCAGCCTCCGGTGGCCGGCTGTGCTGCACCGCAGGCCTCACCGCCCGACCATACTACTACTGGCCAAGCCTTCCCTCTACTCACCTACACCCCCTATTATTCTCCGGCGACGGCAGCCTTACACTGTAGCCGAACCAGTGAACCCTCGTACTCCCCTCTGCGTGGGCATCCACCTGCCTCGTCTTCCCTGGCTCAGCGTCGTTCCCTTCCTAGGCCTCGCCGTCATCCACTGCCTAGGTGTTGTCTGCACGGCGTAGTCAATGAACGACAGCCATCGGAAGAGTAGTGTACCGGTGAGGCTGATAGATGGACCCACCAGCTACATTTTCGCGCTCAAAGAAGTGCCTCCATATTAGGTGCGAAAAAATGAATCCTTCCCCTGACAGCTCGGACCCACCATCAATAACTTCGCATGCAAGGAAGTGCCTCCTTATCCTCCCTGACAGCCGGGACCCACCTGGTCGAAGCGTACGTAGCATTGTCATTCTGGTCGCGAACGTGTATGTACATACTCGTCGATCCATCTCTCTGCAATGATGAACCATGGCCGAGCAAGCAGCGGCACGTGTAGTAGTAGAGCCGCAACATAGCAGTTCAGGCAATCCCTTCCAAACCGTGTACACGTACGTACAGCTGATACGTCTCCAACGTATCTATAATTTTTGATTGTTCCATGTTGTTATATTATCATTCTTGGATGTTTTACAATCATTTTATAGCAACTTTATATCATTTTTTTGGACTAACCCATTGACATAGTGCCCAGTGCCAGTTGCTATTTTTTCTTGTTTTTTACTTCGTAGGAAATCAATATCAAACGGAGTCCAAACACCGCGAAACATTTTGGAGACATTTATGGACCAAAACACCTAGGATGGGCCAGAGAAGTACCAGATGGTTGCCCCGAGGGGGGCACAACCCACCTGGGCACGCCCGGGGGCCCAGGCGCGCCCTGGTGGGTTGTGCCCACCTCGATGGCCTCCCGCACCACCTCTTCGCCCTATAAATCATCAAATATTCCAAAAACCCCGGTGGAGACCCTAGATCAGAAGTTCCGCCGCCGCAAGCCTCTGTAGCCATGAAAAACCAATCTAGACCCTATTTTGGCACTCCGCCGGAGGGGGAGATCATCACCATTGGCCATCTTCATCATCCTGGCGGCCACCATGATGAGGAGGGAGTAGTCCACCCTCGGGGCTGAGGGTTGTACCAGTAGCTATGTGTTTAATCTCTCTCTCTCTCCCTCTCTCTCTCATGTTCTTGAGATGTCACAGTCTTGATGTATCGCGGGCTTTGTTAATATAGTCAGATCATATGATGTTTTCCCCTCTCTATCTTGTTTGTGATGAATTGTGTTATTCCCTTTGAGATTTTATTTTATCGGATTGAATACTTTTATGGATTTGAGAACACTTTATGTATGTCTTGCTATGAATACCCGTGGTGACAATGTGGTATCATATTGATTCACTTGATATATGTTTTGGTACTCAACTCGCAGATTCCCGAGGTGACATTGGGGTAATCTATGCATAGGGGTTGATGCACGTTCTTGTCTTTGTTTCTCCGGTAGAAATCTTGGGGCACTCTTTGAGGTTCTTTGTGTTGGATTGAATATTAGGAATCTGAAATCATTGGTGTTATTTTAGTACGAACTCTTGGATAGATCAATCGTAAATAATAGCTTCGAGGTGGTTTCGTACCCTACAAACAATTTCTTCTTATGTTCTCCGCTAGATAGAAACTTTGGAGTGATTGTTCATCACACTTTGAGGGATGGTTATATGATCCAATTATATTAGCATTGTTGAGAGGTTGCACTTGTGATAGTACAAACCCTAGGCCTCATTTTCAAGCATTGCGATACCGTTTGTGCTCAATTTTATGAATTGCTACCTTGCTGCTTTCTATTGTTCCTACTACAAAAACCAATATCTATCATTCATATTACACTTGTATAACCATCTCTTCGCCGAACTAGTGCACCTATGCAATTTACCATTGTATTTGGTGTGTTGGGGACACAGGAGACTTTTTATTATTTGGTTGCAGAGTTGTTTGAGAGAGACCATCTTCATCCTACGCCTCCCATAGATTGATAAACCTTAGGTCATCCACTTGAGAGAAAATTGCTACTGTCCTACAAAACTCTGCGCTTGGAGGCCCAAGACGTGTCTACAAGAATAAAGTTGCATAGAAGACATCAAGCTCTTTTCTGGTGCCGTTGCCGGGGAGGTGAGTGCTTGAAGGTATATCTTTAGATCTTGCAATTGAATCTTTTAGTTTCTTGTTTTATAACTAGTTTGGTTTATAAAAGAAAACTACAAAAAAATGGAATTGAGGTTGCATCATATTATTCATCTTTATAATGTATTTCGTGAAAATGATGGAAAAGAAAATTGTGCTCAGTTGGTAGAAAAAGAATTCAATAGATTGTTCTTGATGAGCATGATTGCAATATTGTTAGTATGAATTCTTTGAATATCCATGATGCTAATGATATGCAAAGCCATAAGCTTGGGGATGCTATGTTTGATGAAGATGATATTTTTAGTCCCCCAAGATTTGATGTGCATATTTATTATAATGATTGCATGCCTCCTATTTATGATGATTATAATGACGAAAGTGGATTTGGAGAGGTCATGACTTTACTTAGTGACGAATCTACCATTTTGGGTGAGGCTTCAATTGACTATGATAACAAAGTTGTTGTTTATGATGATTATGATGATGAAATGTATGCTATAAATAATAATGATAACCATGAAACTTGTCATCATCATTTTAATTTTCACTCAACTGATAGTTATTTTGTTGAGTTTGCTCCCACTGCTATTGATGAGAAGAAATTTGCTTATGTGGAGAGTAATAAGTTTTCTATGCTTGTGGATCATGAAAAGAATGCTTTATGTGATAGTTATATTATTGAATTCATTCATGATGCTACTGAAAATTATTATGAGAGAGGAACATATGCTTTTACATATCGCAATAATATCGAGTTTCCTCTCTTTATGTTGAAAATATTGAAGTTATGCTTGTTTTGCCTTCCTATGGTAGTTGATTCTTGCTCCCATAGATTGTTTGCCCACAAAATCCCTATGCATAGGAAGTGGGTTAGGCTTAAATGTGTTTGTCATGTGTTTCATGATGCTCCCATTGTGTTTTAATTATTTACTTTTAGTGAGAATCATTGAACTCATCATGCCTAGCTAAAAGGCATTAAAAAAGTGCTTGTTGGGAGACAACCCAACACTTTTACCTACTGTTTTTGTGTGCTCACATGATTATGCCACTGTAGTAATCATGTTTTTATTGCTTTTGTTTCAATAAAGTGCCAAGTAAAGCCTTTGGGATAGCGTGGATGATAGTTGACTTGATTTTGTCCAAAAACAAAACCTTTTGCACTCAGTTCAGGAATTTTGAAAATTCACTGGAACATGCTTTTGATCTGAATTTTCTATAGGTGATAGATATACAAATTTCCTATGTTGTCCTAATTTTTCAGAATTTTTGGAGTAGCAGAAATATGGTTGAAGTACAAATTACTATAGACTATTCTGTTTTTGACAGATTCTGTTTTCAATGCATAGTTTGCTTGTTTTCTAGTTTCTATGACTTATATTGCTCAATATAAATTGCGAAAATGATATGCTACAGTATGCATTGTGTGGAAGCAATTATGAATCTTGTCTTTGACAGTACCAAATTGAAATGGTTTGCTCTTTATCATACTAACCTATCTCACGAAGTTCCGTTAAGTTTTGTGTGATTGAAGTTTTCAAGTTTTTGGTGAGATGTCGATACGAGGAGAACTAGCAAAGTGGCCCGCACATACGTGCGGGCTAGTATGTAATAAAGTTTGGTTAAAAGAATGTAACATTTGGTAGTTTTCTTGGTTGGTTGTGATGTGGTTATTTTTATGTAATAAAGTTTTTTTTCCCCGCAAAAAAAGGAATTCCTTCCATATTTGGGAGAATATCGTGAAGGTACACCCGCTTGAATTGTTGAAGATTGTCATGTGTTCAGGTGATCATGTTTTTGATGTTGATATGACTTGTCAGGAAAATTGAGCTTATCTGCCTTGATCCATCATGTCGTGGTAGATTTGTTCATGTAAAATATATAGTTGTTTTGCAAAGAAGTTCCATGCTCATTAATTTTGAGTCCAAATATGAATCGTTGGTATTGGTTATGGTTTTTATATTCGTATGATTATGTATTATATGTTTGATTTTTTATAATTTATGCTAAATACATGATATATGGACTATATTTTATTGGGCATGTGCACAGTACTTTTCTTGAGCATGTACACTGTACGTAATCCTGGCTAATATGTAGAAAATCTTGTGTTTATTTTCCGGCAAAAATAATCTTGTGTTTTTCTTTAAATAGTATTTTCTTTAGTTGTGCTTTACCCCAATAGGCTACGGAGATGCACACAACACAATGCTCACACATTTTCTCTCTTGCTCAGACCGTACCTTCACATGTGAGCATGTAGCTCTTGCACCGCTAAAAGAAACGTATTGCAGTTGCTTCCCTACAAATAAAAAATCGTACTCTTGCCCGATCCCCTTTCTCCTTTCCTTCTTCTCTCCGCTCGCTCATTCCAAAATTCCTACGACCGAATGAGATCCGACTGGTAACTCAGCTACCATCAGTTTGCTCTCCCTTTAGCTTGCTCGTCCTCGACTGAGGCACCTCCCAGCTCGACTCGCATGTGATGTGGGCTTGGATCTTGTCTTCCGCTGCCAGCTTGAATCCATCTTCAGCATGAGGATGGCGGCAGCGTTGTCTTCCCCTAGCGCGCGAGCCAGACGCATCGTCGTCGTTCCCAGTCGAGGCAGCCAGACACATCGTCGTCTTCCTCCACATCGGCAGCTTTCTTCGTCCTACAGGTTCCCCTTTCTCCTTTTCCTGATTGCGATTTTTTATTAACCTTTTATTATGTTTGTACGGTTGTATATACCAATATAATGTGATTAAGGTACTGCCTGTTAGTGGAAAATGTTTATTTTCTTATGCCCCTTCCACTTCTTTCCAGGCTTGGACCGTAATCGGCAGTATTAGCCCCCCTTACTCCAATTCATATTTAACACATATAAATAATAAAAACCTTACCCCAATTCATATTGAACAAATATATGTATTAATCAGTGTAATTGTGAGTAACTCTAGTTTAATATTTCCCAAAGACAAAAATGTATTTATATTAATAGAGTAGTAAAATAGGTCTGACCGCATTGTCATACAAATTATAATGATGCACAGATGCTCTTTATATTGTGTTGTACTATATATTAAGCCACAAATATCAGAAAATATAGTGTACATGTTTGGTATTGATTAACTATTTCCTTCAAATGTTGATGCACGTTTCCAGTACTTACGCAGAGCAGTGGACCATATTTGTCCTGCCATATCATGTTAGCATTGGTATGCTATTAATTTGTATTTTGAAGATAGTTTGCAGTGTACAAATTTTTCATGTACCTATTCTTATCTAAGAATCATACTAAAAGTGTTTTTGTTTTTCCATACCTTTAAAATAGTTCAGTATAGACAATGTTCTTGACCACATCATCCTCTTTGCTATCTTCATCATTTACCATTACACATTGTCCATCTCTTCTTGTGAATCTTGATAATGCTACGTGTAGCTATCCATTTGTGAACACTTGTTTAGGAAAATATAGTACTACCTTTACTTCTGTCTAGTGCCTCAAAGCATATCTTGTTTGCCATTAGACCTTCATCCCGTAGTATAAGTGACGTCTTTTTTAGTAGGTCAAGTGGGAACCTTAACATGTTGACTCTTCTGCAAGGATAGGGGGATGTGGAACCTCGAGTGTGCTCCCTATAGAAGCAGCGCTGCAATATGAGATGACACCACTGCTAGTACTATCTTTCCTTCGGAACACAACTTTGCTGTGATTGCCTCCGTAGGTATGTCTTACAGATCCCGCCATAGCCGTCCACAAATATATTCTTTCCCAAATTTTTGTTCATCGATTCCATTACTGAATCAAACGCATGTAGTTGTTCAGAGTTCATATTGCCAAAGATCCTGGAATGATGTTATCTCTTCATTGAGTAGTCTGTTTCCAAGTTACTTTATCTGTGAAGAATCCGAATGTTGTATTCCGGGGTATTCCTTAAATGTCTTTCCAGCTTGTCTCATGAGCTTATCTACTTTCACCAAGGCGTATCCTTGCTTCTGTGTATCTGTTAGTCAAAGTGTAGGATAGTTCAAGAGCCTTCTCTGCCTATACTCCATGTGTTCGCTTAGAACTTCTGAGCATGTCCCCCACAATATTTTTGGGCTTGTGACTTCAATGGCATAAGAGTTGTGAACAGTTGTCTTAGCTGGTAGCCAATCGCCCAGTCTGATGCCCCATTTATGCACTCAATCCACTCTGTCGTTGATATCCTAGTGCTTCGCAAGCAGATTTGTATGAAGTGTGGACAACTCCATTTACGGTTCCTTTTGAAAGACATGCATCCTTTGCGGGCGTTAAGTAGCATTCGCATGTAGTATTTTTCACCATTTGTTGTATGAGCATATATATCATTCCAGCGTATCTTCCTTTCTTTGTTTTGCCCCACTTTTTCTCTTTTTTCTTCCATACCCATTTTAACGGGAACTCTGCATATGTTAATTCTCTTGCTTCACGGGATCTTGTTTGTCTCCATCCACTATGTACATTTTGTTATTCCCACTCTTTCTTTCCTTACGATCTTTGTTAAATCTGTATAATCAGTTAAAATGATTTGTTGCTCATTCTCTAGGTGGAAACGCAACCTTTCGATGCAGGGATCTTGAAAGTGCATTTTGAACTGAAATATTCTTCAACACACGTCATTGCCTGATATGTACGTGTACTTGAGGCACCTATTGATCTTATCGTTTTCTATATACTGGTTATCCATCTTCACCTACAGTGGTATTACAGTCATATTTTTTAGGGAACTTTCTTATACATGTGTTGTCGACCATGCCACATGGTCCATGCAACATGTAGTTCTCAACCACTACATATCCTTATGGATCAACTAGTCTTGAATTTCAGTGCATGTTATCCTATCTACCTCTGATGGTTCGGGGTACTTGTGTTTCTTTTCCTTTCTGTCAAGGAATATGACTATGTGGGCATGTGGGAGATCCCTTTTTTGGAACTTTATTGTGTATATAACTGCAATTTTGAAATAACCGTTAGTTATTTTTCTATAGGGATATAGTAAGAGGTGTGATCAAGTAGTTGGGTATTACTAGCGAGTGTTTTTCTAAAGTATTACCTTTCTCTTATGTCTCTCACGAACTCCTTGAGCTTTATGTGGAACACTTGGTCAACAATTTCAGGTCTTTCTGATGCTGTTTGGCCTACTTCTTGTAGCATTGATTGAATTTCTGACTAAACTGTGTTGCATGTGAATGTCACAAATACATTGGGATATCCAGTCCATCGACATATTGTCATAGCGTCCTGGTTATTTTGTGCTTTGTATCTGGGGCTCCGTCGGCCGGGCGTGCCGCCGCGGCGGCCCTGAAGGCGAGCTCGAGAGCCGTCAGGGCTTCTTTGGTGTCCCTGGCTACGGTGAGGACGCCGCTACTCTCCGGCATCTTCATGAGGTTGTAGGCTGGATGGGTTGCCGCCATGAACTGAGCCAGGGAAGGGTTCCCAAGGATGGCGTTGTACGGGAGGCAGATGCGAGCGATGTCAAAGTCGATAAGCTCCGTGCGGTAGTTGTCGCGGGTACCGAAGGTGACCGGGAGGCGGATTTGCCCTAGGGGGCTGGTGGAACCGCTGCCAACTCCGGGGAAGGGCTTGGTGGGACGGAGCCAGCCGTACGGCACGTGAAGCAAGCCGAACGCTTCCATGGAGAGCATGTTGAGGCCGGCTCCGCCGTCGATGAGGGTCTTGGTCACTGCTACGTTGCAGATGGTGGGTGTGCAGAGCATCGGGAGTGCGCCTGAGCCAGCGGTGGTTGCGGGGTGGTCCCTCGAGTCGAAGGTGAGGTCGGCCTTGGGCACCGCCCATCCCGGAGGGGCGCCCTGCTACACAGAGGTGGCGCCAATTTGGCAGAAGAATTGCTTGACGTGGCGGTCCGAGGGCGGCGCCTGCGAGCCGCCGAGGAGGGTCGCAACGGCAAGGGGTGCTGGTGCCGCGAAGCGTTCGACAAAAGGCCGCGTAGCTCCTCCCAGGAAACCATAGAAGATCTTGGCAGGTTGAGCAGCCAGGCACGCGGCACACCGGTGAGTGCCATGGGGAACCAGTTGGCCATGACCTTGTCGTCGCCTCCTGCTTCCAAAACCGCCTCCTCGTACGCCAGCAGGAAGGCCGATGGATCCGCCGTGCCGTCATAGCGAGGCGACATCTCCGGACTGAACTTGTGCGGCCACTGCACTTGCCACAAGGCGGGGGTGAGGGCCCGGAGGCCCAGGGCCCCGTCGCGTGCGTTTGTCGATCTAGTCAGGGAAGCGGTGCCGGCCATGGGAGCAAGACGGAGAGGTGAAGCAGGCGAAGAGATGAAGTTTTGGCGCACCCCTACCTGGAGCGCCAAATGTCGGATTCTGGGTTTCGGCAAACCCTTGTGAGGTTCAAACTTTGGGGTGCGCACGAAGTATTCCATCTCCCTAGCTCGCTCGCTCAACGCTCTCACGGCCTAGCTCGACGAACCCAAAGAACACGAGACACAGAGATTTATACTGGTTCGGGCCACCGTTGTGGTGTAATACCTTACTCCACTGTGGTGGTGGTGGATTGCCTCGTGGGCTGAGGATGAACTAGTACAATGGTTGAACAGCCTCCGGAGGAGAGGTGTTCTTGAGCTCTATGAGCTGGAGAGGATGGTCTTGGTGGAATGGATCCGGTCCCAGATCAGTTCTCTCCGGTCTAAGATGATCCCCTCCTATGGTGGTGACTAGTCCTATTTATAGAGGCCCCGGTCCTCTTCCCAAATGTAGGCGGGAAGGGATCCCACGACGACCAATTTTGAAGGAAGACAACTAGTACAAGTTATCCTGACAAAAGTAGTCTTCGCCTGCCAAAGGCTCTGGTGGTGACGCTGTCGTGGGCTCTGCGATGACCTCCGTCCTGCCGTCCTGCTAGTCTTGGTCTCGTTGCACCGATATGAAAACCATTGCCTGATGCCTCTAGACTCCTCGTCCGCGCCTGCCTCTTTAGCACCAAAGAGGAAACTGGTACACTGCGCCCGCTGGCGCCCGCCTGGCCTTGGTCGACACGGCTCACGTCATGTGAACCTCGCGAGGTGCCCCTTGCATAGATATCTCCGCTCCTCGGGAGCGAGCCTGAGGAGGCCGCCCCCAGGGAGGTCTTGGTGTCGTCCGCCTCGCGAGGCTTGGTCCCTCGCGAGGGTCTTGAGCTGTTGCTGCTGATGTTAGGTCGTACCGGGCTGTTGGTGGAGCCACGCCGTGGGCCGCAGGCAGGCAAGTCTGGGTACCCCCGTTCCAAGCCGGAAGCGGTGACGGCGACGGCGGGAACTTGATTTGCTAGATGGGGACACCCTGGGGAAGCGGTAATGGCGACGCCGGGAACTTCTGGTGGATCAGGACTCCTGCCGGCGCGGTCGATGAGGGGCCGGAGCTGACCGGCGGTGGCTACTGCAGAGGAGCGCTGGGCGCAACGGAGGCCACTAGGAGCGGCGGCTACCACTATAGCCAGGGTGGGGCGGTGGTGGCGGTTGATGGCAGCTGCAGCGGCCCGGCGAGCGCTTTGGGGACGCCCTGGGCCAGAGGCGGAGCGCCGGGCGCGGCGGAGGCCGCCAGGAGCGGCGACTGCCACTTCAGCAGGGACGGGGCGTGGATGTCAGCTTCAGCGGCTGCGACAGCGGCCCGGCAAGCGCGGCGGAGGCCGCCTGGTGCAGCGGCTGCCACGGCAGCCACGGCGGCGTGGTGGCGGCGATGGTCGGCGCAGCCGGGTGCGGCCCGTAGGAACCGGCCAAGAACAGGCGGATCTCCTGGACTGCCTGGGTTAGGTCCCGCAGCGCCCCGGACGCCTCCTCCGGGGTGAGGATGGCGGGGGCGGGCGCGACGGAGGATCTCGGCAGCGGAAGAGACAGGTCGGGCAGGGGCGAAGACATGATCGAACCAAAGCTAGCTGATACCAAATTGTTATGGCGCCCTAAAAGGAGGGCGTGAGAGGGCCGGGCGGGGGCCTTTTTGTCCACGGCAGGGCAAGAGGGAAGGGATTTCCTTCTTAATTCTTACTTAATTAGATTGGTATCTTTCATCTCCTTATATAGAGAGGTTTACTTGATCCCTAAGCAAGCGACCCTTATCTCTAATTAACATAAGATTAATGGACTATACCGCCGGCCTAGGCCATTAGGCCCATTACGTACTCTAACATAGACACATAATAACTCAAGTTAACATCGATGCAGTGCTATCCAGATCGAACGCAACTGCGTGGTGAACGTGTGTACATGGAGAAAAATCAAAACTTGAGCCACGTACCTAGAAGGAAGGCAAGTATTGGATCAATCTTGTAGGGTCTCATGTTGCATGTGCATACATGGGGCAGAAAAATTAGAACCTGAGCTAAGTACCTACTCCCTCCGTTCCAAATTAAATTACTTGTAGGCAGATATGGATGTATCTAGATGTATTTTAGTTCTAGATACATCCATTTTTGCTCGACGATTAATTTGGAACGGAGGGAGTAGCTCTTTGTTGTTGCTTACTTGTAGGCAAGGCTTGGATCGATCTTATAGGGTTTCGTGTTGCATGTGCGTACATGGGGCATGCAGATTAAAACCTGAGCTGCTGATGGTAGGTAGATCGGCCACGGGCTCCGGAATACGGCGGCTAGGTCGACCGGCCATGGGCTCAGGAATATGACAGCTGCGTTATTCTTGATTGATCTTTATAGATAGGTTGACGAGGAGCAAGCTAGGGCATCCAAAAACATGGTGGCAATATCGTTTGAGGATGGAGAGCCCGCAACTTTGATTGGCTTTTTTTTTCTCTCTCGATTGGCTGCTTGAGATAGAAAAGTTGGGCAGTTAAAAATAAATCCATGGCATGGTGGATAATTTTTTCCAACTTCAATCTAATCTAATGGTTGTGGTTTATTGATTTACTAAATAGACGGACAAATGTTTCTAATTTTTGTGAGAATATCTAGCTACTATTGAAATCAGCTACTTTGCCATCTGCCAGCTCTTTGACGTCAGCTAACGGACGGCAAAGAAGTTCTTTGCCATCAGCTACCTGAAAGCAGACGGCAAAGAACAGGCTGATGACAAAGAAAGCCTTTGCCATCAGCCTGTTCTGCAAAGATTCTTTGCCGTCCGCTAGCGGACGACAAAGAGGGAGGGGGGCCCCACTGAGGAGCTGGTTAAAAAATACTTAACGGCCCCCCTCTTTGCCGTCCGCTAGCGGACGGCAAAGCGCACATTAGCGGACGGCAAAGGTGATGGACGGCAAAGATTAAACGTATCTAATGGCCGGCGCGCCCCACCCCCCCTCTCTCTCTGTTTCCCTCCCACATATGCGCGCTGCCGCCCCCACCACTCGCTGCCGCCCGGTCGCACCACCGCCCCGCCGCCCCACCGTCCTGTCGCCCCACCACCTCGTCGCCCCGGCCCCCTACCCCGT
>NC_041391.1:417231061-417248133 GCF_002162155.2 Triticum dicoccoides | reverse complement strand
CCGACGGGGTCATATATTTGTGAATTATTAGTTAGGTCATATATTTTTCGATTTGGTTATGAAAAACATCATATATAATTGTGTTGATCGGGTAGTTTTAAATGTGCAGTTGTTTATGTTGTACTTTTTTTCATGTTGTAGTAATTACGTTTATTCTTTGTCATGGCAGGTGTTGACAGATGGTGGGCGCTGGTCGGTAGCGCGCCGAGGCCACTTCTTCGTCGGCGCGTAGTGTGAGGTCTTCCATTCCACACGCACCTCTCTGCCGAGCTGGACAGTATGGCGACACCGCCGGGCCCTTCTTCGTCGACCGCGGTGCCCAGCAGGGGACGAGGAAAGAAGAAGGGCTGAGGTGGAGCACGTGGTCGCGGGAGAGGAGGTAGGGTGGCTCTTACGGCGCCTTCCTCGCCGCCGCCCCCAGCTGTTTCACCCGAGCACGTGACTGCTAGGGTGGACTCGTCTGAGGAGGAGGCTACACGGACTCCGGTCCACGAGCCTCCGGTCCATCAATGATTACAAATGGTCATGTGAGTGGTGTTGCAGGCTGCTATACAGAGTGAGAGAGATAGAACGGAGAAACTTCTGGCGGAGGCGGCGGAGAGGCAGCGGGAGTTAGAGGAGAGGACGACAAAGATGTTGGAGGAGGAGAGGGCACGGAATGACATGCAGGCAAGGGCCATGTATGAGCTCCTTGTGGTAAGTTTCTTCTGCAGATTACTTGCTAGTCTTAACATTTGAGTCTCATTACTAACTAGTATGACTCTGTTGTGAGAACCAAATGTGCAGTCTGTGTGCGAGAAGTCCGGTCAGACCGCTCCGTCGATGCCAGTGATTGCTCCTGGGAGCACGGTGAGTTTAATTTGAATGGACATTACTTGCTAGTCTAACATTTGAGTGTCATAATGCTAACGAGACATTGGAAATGATCTTTGGTGCAGCTTAACTCCAGAAATGCATCGCACGATCCTTCTCCAGCTACCGGCACGAGCCAGCCCGCTCCTACACCTCCCTGATCGCGGTAAGTTTCTCTAGACTTAGACTTAGCTTTATTTCCTCCAATATGCTTACCATAATGACCTAGAGTTAGCTTCCTTTCCTTCAAAATGACTTAATAAGGTTACTTATGTCAAAAATTGCATAATTAACTTAGTTAGCTCATAAACGATCCATTTTACTTAAGTTAGCTCTAATATGACTCATTTTACCTTAGTTAGCTTACAAGTGATCCAATTTATCCAAGTTAGCTCTGAAATGACCCATTTTTAGTAAATTAGCTCGTAAATGATCCATTTTATCTAGGTTAGCTTTAAAATGACCCATTTCACCTAGGTTAGCTCCAAAATGACCCATTTGACCTAGGTTAGCTCCAAAATGGCCCATTTCACCTAGGTTAGCTCCAAAACGATCAATTTCACCTAAGTTAGCCAAAAACGATCCATTTCACCTAAACTAGCTCTTAAATGATCCATTTCACCTAAGTTAGGTCATAAACGACCCATTTCAACTAAGTTAGCTCATAAAAGCTCATAAATGATCCATTTCACCTAAGTTAGGTCATAAACGACTCATTTCAACTAAGTTAGCTCATAAAAGCTCATAAATGATCCATTTCACCTAAGTTAGCTCAAAAACGATCCATTTCACCTTACTTAGCTCAAAAACGACGCCCTTCACCTTAGTTAGCTCATAAATGACCCATTTCAACTAAGTTAGCTCATAAATGATCCATTTCACCAAAGTTAGCTCATGAACAACCCATTTCAACTTAGTTAGCTCATATATGATTCATTTCACCTAAGTTAGCTCATAAATGACATATACTTCTTGTTCTAGTCTTCTTCTTGTTCTATTCACCTATTTCTAACTTTCTTATTTACCATTTTGCAGATTTCACTCACTTCATGGAAGCTAGCTTGCTATGATGGAGTGCTTGCTTTTTCTTTGCTAAAACTTTGCATTGTATCTAGCTTGCTATGATAGAACTTGCTATGTTGATGAAACTTTGCTATGTAATATGTATATGGAACAATGTGTATGGATGGAACTTCATGGAACTTGCTATGTTGATGAAACTTTGCTATGTAATATGTATATGGAATTATGTGCTGGATATGTGATATGTTTGCTGTTAAATATATCTATATATGTCATATATATTTGCTGTGAAAACTGTTGGATTAAAAAAAAGAAAAAAAGAGACAATATGCAGGCTCTTTGCCGTCTGCCACCGACGACAAAGGGCTCTTTGCCATCAGCAGCGAACGGCAAAGAGGCCACGTGGCAGGCAGCTGTGCTTCCTGGGAGGCCGACCAATTTGGTCAGTTTGCCTACAGTGGCTGACGGCAAAGGCTTTGCCGTCAGCAGCGGACGGCAAAGGCCTGCCGTTAACCACCTAACGGAGTAACATCACATTTATTGCCGTCCATCTTCTTTGCCGTCCGCTGCTGATGGCAAAGGACCCTTTGCCGTCAGCTGCCCGAAGCAGACGGCAACGCAGCTCTTAGCCGTCCCCTACTTTGCCGTCACCTTTTGCCGTCCGCGGCTGACGGCAAAGGTCTTTGCCGTCCGCCATCCATGCCTTTGCCGTCCGCCGTGGCCGATGGCAAAGTAGCAGATTCCTGTAGTGAGCATATATCTTTTTTCTGGTTAGCTCGTCAAGTATTTTTTATATATAATAGATAAAGAATGAGAAGACCCTAGTCTTGGGATGCCCAAGGCACCCTAAGTTAATATCCAAGGAAGATCCAAGCAACTAAGCTTGGGGATACCCCGAAAGGCATCACCTCTTTCATCTCCAACATTATCGGTAATCTTACTTGTGGGAGGCTATATTTTTATTTGTCACATGATATGTGTTTTGCTTGGAGCATTATTTTCTTCTATTTTTATTTGCTTGATGCTATTTAGAATAATGTTTTGCATCTTTCATTTCAATAAAAATGTCAAGGATAGCCTTCACCATGCTTATTTTACAAGTATATGAGTTGCTGTTTCAAAATAGAAAGTTTATTGATGTTGCAAAAATTCCGAGAAACGTCAGAATTTAATAAAATGTTGAAACTTTTTGCATAGTAAGCTCTGATAAATTTTCTATAGTGTGGTAAATTTTCATAATTTTTGGAGTTAAAGAAGTATTGATGCTCTTGCATTCTTTACAGACTGTACTGTTTTGGTAGATTGCTGTTATGTTTGCATTGTTTGCATATGTTTGCTTGTTTAATGATTCTATTTGAGGATAGGAGTATTAAATATGCAGAGGCATTTAGTATGCGATGTTGAATAATAATTTTTTTGATTTTCTACAGTAGAGAACGATAAGATTTTTGCATTGGTTTATACTAACTTATCTCACGAGTTCTTATTGAGTTTGGTGTGGGTGAAGTTTTTCAGATTTAGGAAAACCGTGATATAAAAGGAATTAAGAAGACACAAAAGCTCAAGTTTGGGGATGCCCAAGGCATCCCAAGATAATATTTCAAGAAGTCTCAAGCATCTAAGCTTGGGGATGCCCCGGTAGGCATCCCACCTTTCTTCTTCAATAATTATCGGTTAATATCGGTTGAGCCTAAGTTTTTGCTTCTTCACATGAGTTGTGCTATTCTTGGAATGTCATTTTTTTGTTTTTTTTGATATTTTAATAAAATACTTAGATCAAAATTTTAAATAAGCGAGAGTCCTCAAATAGCTACCCATTTACTTAACTACTCACTTGAACTTCACTTATATCTTGTTGGAGTAGTTTGTCATTTGCTCTAATGCTTCACTTATATCTTTTTGAGCACGATGTGCTTTAAATTTTTTGAAGAAATTCTCTCATTCTTCACTTATATTATTTTGAGAGAAGAAAATTGTATGCTAATGTTCTTCACTAAAATTTGCTTGAGCTTGTAAAAACAATTGCAACTTATGAAATTAGTCCAAAGGTGATAGATATTCAAGAGGGATATAATAAAATTTTTCATGAAGATCATTGGACAAAATAAACTTGATTCTTTGTAATACTCCCTCCGTTCCAAATTATTCGTCGTGGTTTTAGTTCAAATTTGAACTAAAACAACGACAAGTAATTTGGAACGAAGGAGTAGTTTTGAGATATGACGATAGTGATATGGGAGTCATGTTGGTGAGTAATTATGCTTTAGTAAGAATATTGGTGTTAAAGTTTGTGATTCTCTGTGCAAGCTCGAAAGTCAATAGTTATGCAATGAAATTATATCCTACTTGTGGTGCATTATTCGGTGTTAGTTATTCTTAATGCTTGCTTATGAGATTTTTCGTTTCTTGGTTGGATGCTTCTCAATCTTTTGCTAGCCTTCATTTGCACTAAGTATGATCACTACTTGTGCATCCAAAATCCTTTAAACCAGTTTTGCCACATGAGTCCACTATACCTATCTATATGCGGTATTCTTTCGCTGTTCTAAGCAAATTTGTATGTGCCATCTCTAATTTTCAAAATAAATTTCTTTTTTGTGTGCTCGTAGCGCTCATGAAGCGGTAGGGGGTGACCAATATTTTCCATGCTAGATGTGTTATTCTCAAGATGAGTGTTTATTCATTTGTCATTGCATGAGAGTACGACAAAGGTATTAGGGATGCCCAGTCCCGAAATAAAAAATGAATTTACTTTATGTTGTCAAATAATAAATTTCTTGGAAAGTGTTGGTATGGACGACCCCCGTGGATTCGGTTAGTCGTGGAATGTGAAAGTATGGTGGAAAAAGGAATAGACATTATTATCTGTTTGGGAACTGCCTATGATATATCTAGCATGGAAAGTGTTGGGAATTATTCAGTCATTTTTGTTGACGGGAAAAGTATGCCTGCCAAAATCTTTTATCTCTCAATTTAAGCTTTGAGCTCTGGCACCTCTACAAATCCCTACTTCCCTCTATGAAGGGCCTTTCTATTTACTTTATGCAATTTTTATTCTTATTTGAGTCTCCATCTTCTCTTATAAGCACCAACTAAGGGGAACTATTATCATACTAATATGCGAGTGTGTTTCATGAATGGATCAATGATTGAGCATGATAGGCTAGGGATAACTTGCTTTAGTGTTGATATTTTGAAAGACATGGTTGCTTGTTGATAGGCTTGAGTATTGAAATCTTCATGTCAAAACTAGACTATTGCTTTGAACCATATAAAAGTCCATATGTCCATGCTACACAAGAAAAGAATGTGATGAACATGATAGACAGCATTCCACATCAAAAATTCTATTTTTGTCATTTACCTACTCGAGGACGAGCATGAACTAAGCTTGGGGATGCTAATAAGTCTCCAACGTATCTACAATTTTTGATTGTTCCATGCTGTTATATTATCATTCTTGTATGTTTTACAATCATTTTATAGCAACTTTATATCATTTTTTGGGACTAACCTATTGACATAGTGCCCAGTGCCAGTTGCTGTTTTTTGCTTGTTTTTTACTTCGCAGGAAATCAATATCAAACGTGTCCAAACACCGCGAAACTTTTTGGAGAATTTTTATGGACTAGAACACCTAGGATGTGCCCCGAGGGGGTCACAACCCACCTGGGCACGCCTGGGGGCCCAGGCGCGCCATGGTGGACTGTGCCCACCTCAGTGGCCTCCCGCACCACCTCTTCGCACTATAAATCGTCAAATATTCCAAAAAACCTCGTGGAGACCCTAGATCAGAAGTTCCTCCTCCAAAAGCCTCTGTAGCCACGAATAACTAATCTAGACCCTGTTCCAGCACTCCGTCGGTGGGGTAGATCATCACCAGTGGCCATCTTCATCATCCCGGCGGCCACCATGATGAGGAGAGAGTAGTCCACCCTTAGGGCTGAGGGTTGTACCAGTAGCTATGTGTTTAATCTCTTTCTCTCTCTCTCTCTCTCTCGTGTTCTTGAGATGTCACGATCTTGATATATCGCGGGCTTTGTTAATATAGTCAGATCATATGGTGTTTTCCCCTCTCTATCTTGTTGTGATGAATTGAGTTTTCCCTTTGATATTTCGTTTTATCAGATTGAATACTTTTATGGATTTGAGAACACTTTATGTATGTCTTGTTGAATACCCGTGGGACAGTGGGGTATCGTATTGATTCACTTGATATATGTTTTGGCACTCAACTCGCGGATTCCTGAGGTGACATTGGGGTAATCTATGCATAGGGGTTCATGCATGTTCTTGTCTTTGTTTCTCCGATAGAAATCTTGGGGCACTCTTTGAGGTTCTTTGTGTTGAATTGAGTATTATGAATCTGAAATTATTTGGTGCTATTTAGTACGAACTCTTGGATAGATCGATCGTAAAGAATAGCTTTGAGGTGGTTTCATACCCTACAAACAATTTCTTCTTATGTTCTCCGCTAGATAGGAACTTTCGAGTGATTCTTCATCAAATTTTGAGTGATGGTTACATGATCCAATTATATTAGCATTGTTGAGAGGTTGCACTAGTGAAAGTACGGACCCTTGGCCTCATTTTCGAGCATTGCAATATCGTCTGTGCTCCATTTTTTATTGTTCCTTCTATAAAAACCAATATCTATTATCCATATTACACTTGTATAACCACCAGTGGTACGCGTTGGTGCTATACAAATGGTTTTGAATCCCTTTCCGTGACGGCATTTGGAACCATCGCCAAGTGAGTGTGGGCGATAGGGGGTCCTTCACACGACCCAGAAACCGTTGGCGATGAGCCAAGATGCATATACAGTACTCCTACTCATTTGTGCTCGCATTGCCATCGCAGTCGGTATTCTGTGGTGCTACATTTATGATGCGCGGCCCATCACAAACGGTTCACTATTATAGAACGTGTATGATAATCATACAATCACACTCATTCGCTTTTCCCAAACCGTATGCGATAACTAATTAAGAAGATTAACTAATCGTCGTACGAGTGTTGGACATGATTATGAAATGTCGGACCATCGTCGTACACAACAACTATCGCACACGCTATTCTGTGGTGCCACGTTTATGATGCATACTTCATCAGAAGCAGTTCATGGTTGCAAATCGTGTACGATAAGGCAACTATCACAAATGTTTAGTTGCCCGCACCATTTTGATATTGTTTGACATTGCACACGCTTTGCAAACAGCAACTGTGTGCATGCTTGCACACATTTCCTCTGTGTGAACCATGTCGGATTATGGTGTATATCGCAAAACATTTGCGTTTTACCAACCATGTGTGCTATAACGACCTGGAGAGCGTAAGTTTACCGTAATTCAATTGCCGATGTTTCAAATTGTACCGGATTTGAATTTGAATGTATGCTATAGCTTTATTCATATCCATTAGGTTCAAACAACCAATGAATTATTCGATTCATAGGTACATATGTTCAAGAATTACATAAGAACCAAATAAAGAATGATGAACCATAGTTGTATACTTGTACTATTAAAGATGTTAAAGAAAGAGGCGAAATACATTCTAGTTGCTGAACAAGGTGAAGCAGAATGCCCATATTGTGCCCTCCTCCATGCAGAAGGCACGCACGACTCTAGTCCAACCCCTTGTGATGGTCGACCACCCATACTTCACGGTCTTCATGAAAACATATAGATAATCGTCGTGTTCTGGTAGAAATACTTTAACCTTTTCATGCCCACCAATCATGTAGTTTGAGAGGTAATCTTGAGTAAACTGCTTTGGCAATCACTGCAAAGGAAAAACATTCAGACATTGTCATCTAACACAACTCATTATGGGCAGTAAAAAGTGTTGGGGAATGTAGTAATTTCAAAAAAATTCCTATGCACACGCAAGATCATGGTGATGCATAGCAACGAGAGGGGAGAGTGTAGTCCACGTACCCTCGTAGACCGTAAGCGGAAGCGTTATGACAACGCGGTTGATGTAGTCGTACGTCTTCACGATCCGACCGATCCAAGCACCGAACGTACGGAACCTCCGAGTTCAGCACACGTTCAGCTCGATGACGATCCCCGGACTCCGATCCAGCAAAATGTCGGGGATGAGTTCTGTCAGCACGACAGCGTGGTGACGATGATGATGTTCTACTGACGCAGGGCTTCGCCTAAGCACCGCAATGACATGACCGAGGTGGAATATGGTGGAGGGGGCACAACACACGGCTAAGGAACGATCACGAAGATCAACTTGTGTGTCCTAGGGTTTCCCTGCCCCCGTATATAAAGGAGGGAGGGGGAGGTGCGGCCGGGCCCTAGGGGTGCGCCTGGAGGAGTCCTACTCCCACCGGGAGTAGGACTCCCCCCTCTTGCCATGGTGGAGAAGGAAAGGGGGGAGGGGAAAGAGGAAAGGGGGGCGCCGCCCCCCCCTTCCTTGTCCTATTCAGACTAGGGGCGGAGGGGCCGTGCGGCCTGCCCTGGCCGGCCCTCCTCTTCTCCCTCATGGCCCACTAAGGCCCATTAACCCCCGGGAGGGTTCCGGTAACCCCCCGGTGTTCCGGTAAAATCCCGATTTCACCCGGAACCATTCCGATATCCAAATATAGGCTTCCAATATATCAATCTTTATGTCTCGACCATTTCGAGACTCCTCGTCATGTCCGTGATCACATCCGAGACTCCGAACAATCTTCGGTATATCAAAACTTATAAACTCATAATAAAACTGTCATTGTAACGTTAAGCGTGCGGACCCTACGGGTTCGAGAACTATGTTGATATGACCTAGAACTATTCTCGGTAACCAATAGCGGAACCTGGATGCTCATATTGGCTCCTACATATTCTACGAAGATCTTTATCGGTCAAACCGCATAACAACATACGTTGTTCCCTTTGTCATCGGTATGTTACTTGCCCGAGATTCGATCGTCGGTATCCAATACCTAGTTCAATCTCGTTACCGGCAAGTCTCTTTACTCGTTATGTAATGCATCATTCCGTAACTAACTCATTAGCTACATTGCTTGCAAGGCTTATAGTGATGTACATTACCGAGAGGGCCCAGAGATACCTCTCCGACAATCGGAGCGACAAAACCTAATCTCGAAATACGCCAACCCAACATGTACCTTCGGAGACACCTGTAGAGCTCCTTTATAATCACCCAGTTACGTTGTGATGTTTGGTAGCACACAAAGTGTTCCTCCGGTAAACGGGAGTTGCATAATCTCATAGTTACAGGAACATGTATAAGTCATGAAGAAAGCAATAGCAACATAGTAAACGATCAAGTGCTAGGCTAACGGAATGGGTCATGTCAATCACATCATTCTCCTAATGATGTGATCCTGTTAATCAAATGACAACACATGTCTATGGTTAGGAAACATAACCATCTTTGATTAATGAGCTAGTCAAGTAGAGGCATACTAGTGACATTTATGTTTGTCTATGTATTCACACATGTATCATGTTTCCGGTTAATACAATTCTAGCATGAATAATAAACATTTATCATGATATGAGGAAATAAATAATAACTTTATTATTGCCTCTAGGGCATATTTCCTTCAGTCTCCCACTTGCACTAGAGTCAATAATCTAGATTACACAGCAATGATTCTAACACCCATGGAGTCTTGGTGCTGATCATGTTTTGCTCGTGGAAAAGGCTTAGTCAACGGGTCTGCAACATTCAGATCCGTATGTATCTTGCAAATCTCTATGTCTCCCACTTGGACTTGGTCCCGGATGGAATTGAAGCGTCTCTTGATGTGCTTGGTCCTCTTGTGAAATCTGGATTCCTTTGCCAAGGCAATTGCACCAGTATTGTCACAAAAGATCTTCATTGGTCCCGATGCACTAGGTATGACACCTAGATCGGAAATGAACTCCTTCATCCAGACTCCTTCATTTGCTGCTTCCGAAGCAGCTATGTACTCCGCTTCACATGTAGATCCCGCCACGACGCTTTGTTTAGAACTGCACCAACTTACAGCTCCACCGTTTAATAAAAACATGTATCCGGTTTGCGATTTAGAATCGTCTGGATCAGTGTCAAAGCTTGCATCGACGTAACCATTTACGACTAGCTCTTTGTCACCTCCATATACGAGAAACATATCCTTAGTCCTTTTCAGGTATTTCAGGGTGTTCTTGACCGCTGTCCAGTGATCCACTCCTGGATTACTTTGGTACCTCCCTGCTAAGCTTATTGCTAAGCATACGCCAGGTCAGGTACACAGCATTGCATACATGATAGAGCCTATGGCTGAAGCATAGGGAACATCTTTCATTTTCTCTCTATCTTCTGCTGTGGTCGGGCATTGAGTCTGACTCAACTTCACACCTTGTAATACAGGCAAGAACCCTTTCTTTGCCTGATCCATTTTGAATTTTTTCAAAACTTTATCAAGGTATGTGCTTTGTGAAAGTCCTATTAAGCGTCTTGATCTATCTCTATAAATCTTGATGCCCAATATGTAAGCAGCTTCACCGAGGTCTTTCATAGAAAAACTTTTATTCAAGTATCCCTTTATGCTATCCAGAAATTCTATATCATTTCCAATTAATAATATTTCATCTACATATAATATCAGAAATGCTACAGAGCTCCCACTCACTTTCTTGTAAATACAGGCTTCTCCAAAAGTCTGTATAAAACCATATGCTTTGATCACACTATCAAAGCGTTTATTCCAACTCCGAGATGCTTGCACCAGTCCATAAATGGATCGCTGGAGCTTGCACACTTTGTTAGCAACTTTTGGATCTACAAAACCTTCTGGTTGCATCATATACAACTCTTCTTCCAGAAATCCATTCAAGAATGCAGTTTTGACATCCATTTGCCAAATTTAATAATCATAAAATGCAGCAATTTCTAACATGATTCGGACAGACTTAAGCATCGCTACGGGTGAGAAAGTCTCATCGTAGTCAACCCCTTGAACTTGTCGAAAACCTTTCGCAACAGGTCGAGCTTTATAGATAGTTACATTACCATCAGCGTCAGTCTTCTTCTTAAAGATCCATTTATTCTCAATGGCTTGCCGATCATCGAGCAAGTCAACCAAAGTCCATACTTTGTTCTCATACATGGATCCCATCTCAGATTTCATGGCTTCTAGCCATTTTGCGGAATCTGGGCTCATCATCGCTTCCTCATAGTTCGTAGGTTCGTCATGGTCAAGTAACATGACTTCCAGAATAGGATTACCGTACCACTCTGGTGCAGATCTTACTCTGGTAGACCTACGAGGTTCAGTAGAAACTTGATCTGAAGTTTCATGATCAATATCATTAGCTTCCTCACTAATTGGTGTAGTTGTCACAGGAACCGGTTCTTTTTGATGGACTACTTTCCAATAAGGGAGCAGGTACAGTTACCTCATCAAGTTCTACTTTCCTCCCACTCACTTCTTTCGAGAGAAACTCCTTCTCTAGAAAGGATCCGAATTTAGCAACGAAAATCTTGCCCTCAGATCTGTGATAGAAGGTGTACCCAACAGTCTCTTTTGGGTATCCTATGAAGACACATTTCTCCGATTTGGGTTCGAGCTTATCTGGTTGAAGTTTATTCACGTAAGCATCGCAGCCCCAAACTTTAAGAAACGACAACTTTGGTTTCTTTCCAAACCACAGTTCATGAGGCGTTGTCTCAACGGATTTTGATGGTGCCCTATTTAACGTGAATGCGGTCGTCTCTAAAGCATAACCCCAAAACGATAGCGGTAAATCAGTAAGAGACATCATAGATCGCACCATATCTAGTAAAGTACGATTATGACGTTCGGACACACCATTCCGTTGTGGTGTTCCGGGTGGCGTGAGTTGCGATACTATTCCGCATTGTTTCAAATGTAAACCAAACTCGTAACTCAAATATTCTCCTCCACGATCAGATCGTAGAAATTTTATTTTCTTGTTACGATGATTTTCCACTTCACTCTGAAATTATTTGAACTTTTCAAATGTTTTGGACTTATGTTTCATTAAGTTGATATACCCATATCTGCTCAAATCATCTGTGAAGGTGAGAAAATAACGATACCCACCGCGAGCCTCAACAGTCATTAGACCACATACATAAGTATGTATGATTTCCAATAAATCTGTTGCTCGCTCCATTGTTTCGGAGAACAATGTTTTAGTCATCTTGCCCATGAGGCATGGTTTGCAAGTACCAAGTGATTCGTAATCAAGTGATTCCAAAAGTCCATCCGTATGGAGTTTCTTCATTCACTTTATATCGATATGACCTAAACGGCAGTGCCACAAATAAGTTGCACTATCATTATCAACTCTGCATCTTTTGGCTTCAACACTATGAATATGTGTATCACTACTATCGAGATTCAATAAAAATAGACCACTCTTCAAGGGTGCATGACCATAAAAGATATTACTCATATAAATAGAACAACCATTATTCTCTGATTTAAATGAATAACCATCTCGCATCAAACAAGATCCAGATATAATGTTCATGCTCATAGCTGGCACCAAATAACAATTATTTAGGTCTAAAACTAATCCCGATGGTAGATGTAGAGGTAGCGTGCCGACCGCAATCACATCGACTTTGGAACCATTTCCCACGTGCATCATCACCTCGTCCTTAGCCAATCTTCGCTTAATCTGTAGTCCCTGTTTCGAGTTGCATGTCGGCGTTCTGGGAACGGGGGTCCCCAGACTTGCCTGCCTGCGGCCTGCGGCGTGTCTCAAAGGGGGCCCAGAGCGGCCCATCTTCATCAACACAAGTTCAAGACCCTCGCGAGGGTTCAAGCCTCGCGGGGCGGATGACAAGGAGCTTCCTCAGGCACGACCTCATCAGGTGGGCTCACGAGGAGGCGGAGAGTTCAAGGCGGGGTACCTCGCGAGGTGCCCATGACACAAGCCATGACGACCAAGGACGCCAGTCGGGCGCCAGCCCGCGCAGTGTCCTCCTTTCCTCTTTGGTGCAAAGGGAGCAAGCGCAGGCGAGAGCATCAAGCAAAGGCATCCGTTTTGGTGCAACAAGACCAAGACCAGCCCAACGGCAGGAAGGAAGTCATTGTGGAGCCCAAGCAGGTGTCACCACCAGAGCCTTTGGCAGGCGCGGACCAACTTTTATCAGGATAGGTGTACCCGCTGTTCCCCTTCAAAATGGCCAATTGTTGGCGCCCTTCCCGCTCAATATTTGGGGAGAGGCCCAGGGCCTTTGCCTATAAATAGGACTAGCCACCCCCAGGGTAGAGGCATCTGGATCCACACTGAGAAACCAGTAGATAGAGCACCTGAACTCCTCCTAGCAGTTCGTCGCACTAGTCAAGAACAGACCCTCGTGAGGCTGGTCTTCCTTGTATTGTTCATCATCAGCCCAAGAGGCAATCCACCACACCACAAACTAGAGTATGGTATTACACCACAATGGTGGCCTGAACTAGTATAAACCCCGTGTCTCTTGTGTTGTTTCTTCTGTAGTTTAGATCCTAGCGATTTCGCGAGGAGCAGGTTGATAGAGGGCGAAATCTCCGCGCGCACCCCAGTGTTCGAATCTCAAGGGTCTGCCGGAACCCTAAATCCGACAATTGGCGCGCCAGGTAGGGGTGCGCCGGAATTCGTCTCCCGTCGCCCTGTTCTTCTCTGACCGTCGCACCCATGTCTGACACTTGTCGGGCCCGCGCCGAGCACCGAGCCGCCCTCGCTTCCCGCATCGCCCAGACGGCCCCCGTCGGCGGGCGCCCCCATCGTTCCCCGTCGCCTGCCGTCAATGCTGCCACCGGCCCGGCGGGGAACGAGCAGCAAGCATCGTCCCAACACCCATCCATGAGGCGAGACGGCCGCACTGCTACACCCTCGCTCACCCCTGCTGGTTCTTCATCCCGCGCGCCCCGCGCGGCCATGGAGGCTCGAGCTGCGCTCATCGCGGCAAACGAGCTCCTGCGCTACCGCCCAATTGACGACGTTTACGAAGAGTGGCTCGACCGAGTCGCCGAGCTCGTCCGCGTCGCTGGGGGCTCCCCCACGCCGTCCTTCTCGCTGCACCGCGTCCCGCCCTGCGCGGGCAATGAAGCTCTTGGGGCGCCTCAGCCGCCTCCCCCTCGAGAAGGCGCCCTGGCCCCAAGGTGCGCGGCCCCTGAGCGGAACCCACTTCGTCAGGCGCTAGCGCGGCAGGAGCAGAGCTGCCAAGAAGTCCCATGCCCTCGAGAAGCTGCTCGAGCTCTCCCTGCTTCGGCACGTCAAGACCCCGCGCTGCTCCCAGCTGCAGCGCATGGGGACCCACAGGACCAAGCTCTTCGTCGCCCAAGGCCTCCTGTGGCCACAGCGGGCTGCCGCACCTTCACCCCCTGGCTACGCAGCGTCGCGTGGCCCGGCAAGTTCAAGCCAGACCTGCCTCCTCGCTACGACGACACGGCTAACCCTGCAGAGTTCCTCCAGCTCTACGAGCTGGGCATCGAGGCCGCCAACGGAGACGAGAAGGTCATGGCGAACTGGTTTCCCATGGCGCTCAAGGACGGGGCCCGCACCTGGCTCCAGAATCTGGCTCCAGGCACGATCTCCTCCTGGGACGAGATGCGCACCCGCTTCATTGCCAACTTCCAGGGTACTCGCGACCGGCCACCCGCCATGAGTGACATGCGCCGTATCAAGCAGCAACCAGGGGAAACCCTGCAGAAGTACATCCAGTGCTTTAACAATGCGCGCCTCATGATCCCCAAGGTGACCGAGGAGGCCATCATCTCGGCCTTCTCCGACGGCGTGCGCGACGTCAAGATGAAGGAGGAGCTGGCGATGCATGAAGACCTGTGCACCTCCTTGGAGCTGTTCAACTTGGCGACCAAGTGCGCCAGGGACGAGGAGGGGCGCCTCTCCTTCCTCGAGCTGCCTGCCGCAGACCCAGAAGAGAAGAAGCCCAAGGCCAAGGATGTGAAGCGCAAGGGGGCTGCCGTGCTCGCGGCAGAGCCAGTCACCAAGCGGGGCAGAGATCAGCCCGAACCCTCCAAGGGCAGCCGGTACTGCGTGTACCACGACCTCCACACCCACAACATCAATGAATGCCAAGAGCTCCGGGCCGTGCGTGAAGGAAGGGTCGGCTGACATCCCGACCGTAGCGACCGGGGCTACGGCCGAGGAGGATGAAGGAATGCAGGACAATGGGAAGACCGCGGCCCGCGCCAAGGGTGGCGCAACCAACCTCGCGAGGATCGCTAGCAGGACCCGCCTCGCGAGGGAGGCTGGAGGGATTAGCCTCGCGAGGATCGCCCGCAAGGTAATGCAGGCATTCCTCCGCTGCCGCCGCAGCCAAGAAGAAATGAAGACCGTCATTAGGACGAGGGGGCTGGGGGCTTCCAAGAACCACGTGCAATCGCTTGCATCCTGGGTGGAGCCCAAGCCCCAGCCTCTTAGCGCATCTTCAAACAGTTCACCCGTGAAGTGAATGCAGTCCTCCCCAAGCTCGAGGCCACGCGCCCTCTCAAGTGGTCGGCGTGCACCATCACGTTCAGCTCAACGGACCAGCTCAAGTGCGCGGCCACGGCTGGAGTCCTC
This sequence comes from Triticum dicoccoides, assembly GCF_002162155.2. Lineage (NCBI taxonomy): Eukaryota > Viridiplantae > Streptophyta > Magnoliopsida > Poales > Poaceae > Triticum > Triticum dicoccoides. Next base: position 417,232,726 of record NC_041391.1, on the reverse strand, counting down.
CTGATGCTTTGCTCCCCAATCATCAGCAACGTGTTGTTCACCAGGACCCTCATCGATGGCGGGGCAGGGCTCAACATCCTGTCCGTGGAAACGTTCAACAATCTCCAAGTACCCTACAATAAACTTCAGCCAACCAAGCTTTCTCCAGAGTCACCGACGGCTCCACGGTCCCGATCGGGCAGGTCCGCCTCCCTGTCACCTTCGGGGCACGCGACAACTACCGCACCGAGCTCATCGACTTCGACGTCGCCCACATTTGCCTGCCGTACAACGCCATCCTCGGGTACCCAGCGCTGGCCAAGTTCATGGCTGTAACCCACCACGGTTACAACGTCCTCAAGATGCCAGGAAGTGGCGGAGTCATTACGGTGCCCTGCGAAGAGAGAGACGCAGTGTGCTCCCAGGAGCGAGCCTTTCAGGACGCATCACTGGAAGACCCAGATCGCGGAAGCAGGAGGCTTCCCGAGGCCGCCCCCAAGAAGAAGAAGACATCGTCCGGCCTGGCCCCTCAGGAGGCAGGCCCCTCAGGGCCCGCGCCTGCTCAGGGGGAACCTCCTTCCATCGCATAGGGAAGCGCGCCCGGCGCCCTCCTCAGGCAGGGCTTGGGGGCTCTCCCCTGGAGGGCCGCCGACCTCGCCAAAGTCACGAGGGAGGCGCTTGGGCACCATGTGGAGGCGTGTTTCGAAGCACGATTCCCTCAAGAAGGAGCAAGGCAAGGAGGGCCAAACCCTCAGGAGTTCGTCAGCAAGGCCATTCAGGAGCTACAGGAGTCAAGAGTCATGAGAGGCAGCCGCCGCCTACCCGCTGTGGCCCACCATCCAGGCGAGGATGGTGGGCTGCGCGTCTACATCGACATACCAGGGCTCAACCGAGCCGCGTCTCAGGAGCACCTCTGGCCCTCGCAAGTGGGACACTGCGAGGGTCCGCCCCACAGCTACGTTCGCATGCCTTATGGCTTGCCGAAAGCAGCTGCCGCGTACCAGCGCCTCATGAGGGCCATCCTGGAGGTTCAAGAGGCCAGGCGCGCCGCAGCCCTGGCGGAGATGGAGATGGTCCGTGAGGAGCCACCAGCGCCTCCGGGGCCTCCCGAGGCCACTGGGCCTGGGGGCTCGTGAGAATCGGCTCCCGCAGCCCATCGAGTCTGCTACACCAACACCCCTTCATCCCCAACATCATCAAGTGACATCTTTCGAGTTTCATTTCCAGCTGGGAGCGCCTCAGGGCCGCATTATTCCCAGGCCGCATGGGTCCATCCCTGCAGCTTATATCCCTTTTATTTCATGTTCTTAGCTTACCTTATTGGGGGCGCCCCCTTGGGCTGCATCATCCCCAAGTTGCTCGGGTCTGACCCAGCGGCGTGTACCCTTCTTGCGTTTATCTTAGGGCCATGCTTTCAACCCATCATGCTTGTTATTTGGCGCCTGTCCTTGGCACCTTTTCTTCTTGGATGTCGCAAGCTTGTGCGTTAAAGGGGGGGGGGTACCTGAGCATCGCGACTCAGGGCTCCTACCGGCTCTCCAGCCCTCACCCTCTGGTCTTGTCCATGGCATCGCGACCTGGCATGCTAGCGACGACTGAGACCAGCTCGAGGGCCGGGACCCGAGGACATAGAGTTTCGACATCTAACCCAGCTTGCACCTTAAAGGGGGGTTCCTGAGCATCGCG
>NC_041391.1:417197698-417230668 GCF_002162155.2 Triticum dicoccoides | reverse complement strand
CCAGCTCGAGGGCCGGGACCCGAGGACGTAGAGTTTCGACATCTAACCCAGCTTGCGCGTTAAAGGGGGGTGCCTGAGCATCGCAACTCAGGGCTCCTACCGGCTCTCCAGCCCTCACCCTCTGGTCTTGTCCATGGCATCGCGACCTGGCATGCCAGCGACGGCTGAGACCAGCTCGAGGGCCGGGACCCGAGGACGTAGAGCACCGGCATCTAGCCAAATTTGCAGGAACATACTCCAAGATAAGGTCCAGAGCCAGGCGCAACCCGCCTTGAGGTAGGGCCCCGTGAGTCCCGCGCTGGCTCACGGGTGCCCAGATACACCTCGTCAAGCCCTACCGTGCCAGCCACGTGTCAGGGAGAAGCTGTACACGCCCCGGGGGCTCCTCCCGGAGGGCCCCCCCTCCCACGTACTAGTGGAAGCACCATGCTCCACGCAGGCTGACGACACTGCCGAGGAGCGGCTATGCCCGTACACATACAGAAGCGCTATGATCCGCGCTGGTGATAAACAACTGAGGGTGGCCCCCGGGCCGCATCAACCTCAAGGAGCCCAGTGCTCAATGTCTAGCCCCATCGCAACGCCTCCCCTCAGGAGTGCCGCGCAAGGGGGCTGGGCACGAGGGCTATGCCTGGGTTACGCCCAGACGCACGCCACCCAGCCAGGCCCCCCGGGCCTGGTTCGTCGCACGTCCCTCCCCGAGCGGAGCCAAGGTACGAAGGCCGTTTGAGTGTCAAGGGGGACTCCTGAGCATCGCGACTCAGGAGCCTAACTGGTCACGTAGCCCCTCACTCCTTAGTTCTGAAAGGCTAACGACGGTTGAGGTATGTGCGGGGCCGGGCTCTGCAGACGTAGAACGGTAGATCCACCCGCATCTCACCTCCCTAAGGAGTCACCCCACATCTCACCTCCCTACTTGTTGTTCAAGCGCCAAGGGGGACTCCTGAGCATCGCGACTCAGGAGCCTAACTTGTCACGTAGCCCCTCACCTCTTGGCCCCGTCCTGGTTTCCGGTCGGGGCTAACGACGGCTGAGGTATGCGCGGGGCCGGGCTCTGCCGGCGTAGAACATATGCAAGTAGGAAGGAATAGCGCAAAGTTTAGGGAATTCAAAAGCAAATATTACAGTCCATACTGTTATCTCAGCACCAAATGCAAGTTTTAACGCCTCTCCGAGGCATGGTACATGTGCAGGAATTAAAAGCAGGACGGGAGCCATGACAGAGTCACTTACCGGCAGTGGAGCTGCATGGAGCGGGTTCGCCTTGTGGAGCAGCAGGGCCAGCAACGCTCCGCTTCGGCTTAGTGCTGAAGGCCCGGAACTTCCCCAACAGAGCCTCTGCACGACCCTTCACGGCCTCAGTAGCGGCAGCGGCAAGCTCGCCGCTCGCTGGTTCCAGCAGGCTATCGAGGTCGACGTTGGGGTCGCAAAGATAGATGTGGGTGAAGACCGGTGTCAGCGCTACAGAAGACAAGACGCGCGCCTCGGCCTCAGCCGTAGGGCCAAGGCCAAGGGTGACATCTTCAAGAGCACGAACCAGGAAGAGAAGCAGCTTGGCGGGGCCATCCTCCTCGCCGGCCAGCGGGCTTTCCAGGCCGCTCTCGTAAAGCATCTTCAATGAAGTGCGAGCCTTCTCCTCCATCTCCGCAAAGGCCACACGATCCTCGGCAAGGACCCGTGCCTTGTCGTCCAGCTCAACCTTCCTCGCCTCCAGCTCCTGCTCCAGTGCGCCCAGGCGATCACGGCACTTCTTGAGCTTGGCGTCCCGGTCCTTGACAGCCGCCTCGCGAGCCTTCATGCTTTCCTCCTGCTCTTGGCGAAGGCGGGTCTCCTCGGCGAGCTGGCCTTGCAGGCCCTTCAGCTCGCTCTCCAGCGCCTCGCAGCGACCTCGGACGTTAGCCACCTCCCCCAAGGCGGCGTCGCGGGCAACCTTCGCCCCAAGGACGGCCTGCTTCTCCTCATCGCAAGCCGTCGAGGCCTGGACCAGCGCCGCCCGAATTGAAGCATCGGAGCAAATCCAGCCAGAAGCTAGCTCCAAGCGCCCGGCCACTAGACGAGGGTCAGCGCCCAGAAGATCCTGCCGCAGACGGTCCAGTTTGGCAATAGCGCGATCCAGAACAGTGGTCGGGGAAGCAGCAGTCGGAGGAGTAGGAGGAGAAGACGGTAGCGTAATCACGATATCCTGAGGTGGCACCTGCTGCGCCACGACGGCTGTGGTGGCGGCATCAGGCAAGGGCACCTCGGGAGTCGCTTGGGCCATGGGGGCTCCTCTCGCCCCAGCCGGCTCAGCCAGGCCTTGCGAGGACGCACGGGCAGGAGAGGCCCGTGCGTCATGGTCACCTGCTTTCACGGGCAGAGGCGCTGCCACGGATGGAACCTCAGGAGCTCCATTCGACTTCTTTGCCGCGGGCGCCAGCCTAGCCGGGAGATACGAGCGTCAAGCCTCAGCAACAAAACAATAAACAAGACAGGAATCAAACACTTACAAGTCGTCGCTTGCGGGCTCGAGCAGCCTCCGGCCGTACTTGAAGCCTGAGAGCCGGCTGCAAGGGTCAGCCTCAAGGAGCTCGGGAGCAGGAGGCGCGCCTGCGGATCGCTTCGGGGCTGGGGCAGACCCGCGGGGGATCAGCCCGGTCCGGTCCTTCTTCGGGATCGGGGGCAGGCTCCCGCCGCCCTGCTCGCCATCATCCTCGTCGTCATCACTCAGAGAGAGGCGGAGGGCGCGGGACCTGCGCCGGAGGGGGGGAGCCCTTGACTCTGCCTCGGAGTCAGCCCCCACTTCCCGCTCCCCTCCTTCCTTCTCTTCACTGGAGTCGCCGGAAGACACGTCCACCGGGTCCTCGGGAGCCTCCACGGGCACGGGCCCGTCCCCATTGAAGGCGGGCATGCACCCCACTACCTGCTCCCAGTCCTCGCGGAGGAACAAGGGCGTAGGAGCGCCCTCCAACCTCGCCACGTCGCCCCCAACCAAAGACTGGAGAACCGCAGCCAGATCCTCATCGGCCAAGACTGCGGGACTCGGGTGGGGCCTCCACATCGGAAGTGAGTACTGATGAAGCGGAGCCAGCTGGTGCTCCAGGAACTCCCTCAGAAGCGATGCACCAGTCAGCTTCACCGCCGCCATGCTGTCCGGCCTTAGATCCGAGTCCATCTTCTCCAACACCGGCTTCGTGCGGGGATCCACAAGCTCCACTCGGGACCAGTCGTCGGAGCTCGCGGGGTGCCCCGTGGGCAGGATCAGCTGAGGGTGGATGCGCCCAGCATCCACCAAGACCCACTTGCTCCTGAAGCCCTCGATCCTTTTCCCAGGGTTCGAAATGGCGATGGAGCTGCCATACGCGACGAAGCTCACACACGCAGAGACGGAACCACGAGAGGTCCGGAGGGAGAAGTAGTGGCGCAGCAAGGCCACTGAGGGCTTCACCCCTACGTGAGCCTCACAATAATAGGCGAAGATTGCCAGGAGAAGGAAAGAGTTGGGATGAAGCTGCAGAGCTTGAAGGTTATAGTGGTGGAGGACAGAGAAGAAGAACTCAGAAAAGGGAGGCACCAGACCGGCGACAATGGCGCTCACGAAGAGCGGATAGAAGGTGCTTCCTTGGCCTTCAGGGAGGGCAGAGCCGGCCTTGAACACCTTCGCCCCGTCGATGCCCTGCACCGTCGCCATCTGGCGCACCCGGGCAAGGCTCGCCTCCGACACGTTCGGCGAGTCCAAGGTGGACGAATACCAAGCTCCGGCCGGGGCTTGGCGAGGCGCCATGTCTGGCTAGGGCGCGCAGACGGAGTAGATCTGAAGGTTTCGGAGGCGGGGAGGAGAGGCGCAAGAAAGGGGATCTGAGTAGCAACTGGAGAAAGCAAAGAAGGCAAGGGACAGACGCCGCTCCTTTATCAACTCGCGCGGTTGCTGAGGCGCCCACGTCCAATCAACCGCCACGCGGTGCCCAAGGCCGCAGGCTGTTAGGGCCCGCGACGCTTCGCACTTGCCCTTTCGCCTCTCTGCTCGGCCAAGTCCGGGCACGCCGTGGGCCCGGGGGCTACTGTCAGCGTTCTGGGAACGGGGGTCCCTAGACTTGCCTGCCTACGGCCTGCGGCGTGGCTCAAAGGGGGCCCAGCGCGGCCCATCTTCATCAACACGAGCTCAAGACCCTCGCGAGGGGTCAAGCCTCGCGGGGCGGACGACAAGGAGCTTCCTCAGGCACGGCCTCATCAGGTGGGCTCACGAGGAGGCGGAGAGTTCAAGGCGGGGTACCTCGCGAGGTGCCCATGACGCAAGCCATGACGACCAAGGGCGCCAGTCGGGCGCCAGCCCGCGCAGTGTCCTCCTTTCCACTTTGGTGCAAAGGGAGCAAGCGCAGGCGAGAGCATCAAGCAAAGACATCCGTTTCGGTGCAACAAGACCAAGACCAGCCCAACGGCAGGAAGGAAGTCATTGTGGAGCCCAAGCAGGCGTCACCACCAGAGCCTTTGGCAGGCGCGGACCAACTTTAGTCAGGATAGGTGTACTCGCTGTTCCCCTTCAAAATGGCCAATTGTTGGCGCCCTTCCCGCTCAATATTTGGGGAGAGGCCCAGGGCCTTTGCCTATAAATAGGACTAGCCACCCCCAGGGTAGAGGCATCTGGATCCACACCAAGAAACCAGTAGATAGAGCGACTGAACTCCTCCTACCAGTTCGTCACACCAGTCAAGAACAGACCCTCGCGAGGCTGTTCTTCCTTGTATTGTTCATCATCAGCCCAAGAGGCAATCCGCCACACAACACAGTGGAGTAGGGTATTACACCACAACGGTGGCCTGAACCAGTATAAACCCCGTGCCTCTTTGTTGTTTCTTCTGTAGTTTAGATCCTAGCGATTCGGTGAGGAGCAGGTAGATAGAGGGCGAAATCTCCGCGCGCACCCCGGTGTTCAAATCTCAAGGGTCTGCCGGAACCCGAAACCCGACATTGCAAATATTAGCAACAGAACCAGTATCAAATACCCAGGTACTACTGCGAGCATTAGTAAGGTACACATCAATAACATGTATATCACATATACCTTTGTTCACTTTGCCATCCTTCTTATCCGCCAAATACTTAGGGCAGTTCCGCTTCCAGTGTCCAGTCTGTTTGCAGTAGAAGCACTCAGTCTCAGGCTTAGGACCAGACTTGGGTTTCTTCTCTTGAGCAGCAACTTGTTTGCTGTTCTTCTTGAAGTTCCCCTTCTTCTTTCCTTTGCCCTTTTTCTTGAAACTGGTGGTCTTGTTGACCATCAATACTTGATGCTCCTTCTTGATTTCTACCTCCGCAGCTTTTAGCATTGCGAAGAGCTCGGGAATAGTCTTGTCCATCCCTTGCATATTATAGTTCATCACGAAGCTCTTGTAGCTTGGTGGCAGTGATTGAAGAATTCTGTCAATGACACTATCATCAGGAAGATTAACTCCTAGTTGAATCAAGTGATTATTATACCCAGACATTTTGAGTATGTGTTCACTGACAGAACTATCCTCCTCCATCTTGCAGCTATAGAACTTATTGGAGACTTCATATCTCTCAATCCGGGCATTTTCTTGAAATATTAACTTCAACTCCTGGAACATCTCATATGCTCCATGACTTTCAAAACTTCGTTGAAGACCAGGTTCTAAGCTGTAAAGCATGGCACACTGAACTATCGAGTAGTCATCAGCTTTGCTCTGCCAGACATTCTTAACGTCGTCAGTTGAATCAGCAGCAGGCCTGGCACCCAGTGGTGCTTCCAGGACGTAATTTGTCGGTGTACTAGAGTAGGGGTACCCTAGTATCCCGAACTTGTGCATGGGCAGTCGCAGCACCCCGCGGCAAGGCTTGTCGGGTGACCGCCAAGGTCCTCCGCGGTTCCTTTGGAGCCATTCTAGAACAAAGTATTCAAGCCAAGGAGACAAGGCCCTGGCAAGAGGAGCTTGCCGGGAAGGCCAACCAAGGCATCTCAAGGAACTTGCCGCGACGCGCCACGCGTCTCGGCAAGGCCCGGTGAGCGACAAGCTTCCGGACGCGACAAGACAACGACCGCGGCAAAGCGCTTGCCGCGGCCAGCTACCACTCTGTACCCGCGCTCCAGCACATCCACCAACGTGTCGCCCTGGGGCCTTTCCAGGCGCGCGTGGCGAGAGGCTGTGCAGCCAGCGCTGTGCGGTGGCAAGCGGCGCTGACAAGATTGCCATCGTGGCAAGCGGTGGCGTCCCTGACGGTCCCTTTCTGCACTATTTGGGCGACGCAGACGGGCATTTAATACCTTTGTCCCCTGCCGTCAGGGTTAGGTATGATACATTGTACAGGTAGTTGTACCAACCGCAATTCCTTTTCCATTTTTATCCTTGTCTATGTTGCCACCTGTCGGCGACCCCTTTAGCATATAAAAGGAGGCCCATGCGCAACGTTGAGGGGGGTTCGAAGGCAGAAAAACACTCACGCTCGGTCTCATTAGCAGCTCGTGTGTACTGTAGCACTTAGCGCTCCCGAACAAGAACTCAATACACTCAGACATGCAGTAGTAGGAGTGTTATCTCTCCGGAGAGCTCCGAAGCTGGGTAAACTGCTCGTGTGCTTCGCCTCGATCCGCTCTTCGTGCGATCTCCGCCCCCCGCCGAACCGAAAGGGGCTTGGTCCGCCGGTCCCATAGGTGTTCGTGGATCAGCTTCCCCGACATCTTTGGCGCGCCAGGTAGGGGGCATCGAGGTTGTGTGAACCTGATCCGGCGTTCACACGAGCTAGATCTTCATCTTTTTCATCGACATGTCGCCGAAGAAGAAGGCTTCGGAAGCGGCTGTTCCGTCCGCGTCGACCCCACCACCATCGGAGCAGACGGGTGGTGGGGTAGACGCCGGCGGAAGAACGGGCGTCGACGAGGGAGCTCACGGTGCTGCCAGGTCCAAGGACAAGGCTGCGCAGACCTCGGCATCCGTACATGCACCACGCCCATCTCAGGAGGCACGGGACCGACTGCGTCATGGTATTCGCAGTACCATACGTTCGTTGGACCAAGATCGAGCTGGTGGATCTCGGAATGCTCAAGACCAGCATGCACGCCAACATGCTGGCACGAGCGAGACACGGTCGCCTGGACGGGATACTGCTCCTTCTAACATAGTTAGAAGTCCGAGCATATCCCGCTCCTCGCACCGTTCGCCACTGCCGCCCGCCACTCCAGCAGAAGCTTTGGCGCGAGCTCAACTGCTCCTGGATTACCCTCCAACGACAGACAAGATCGACGAACGGAGGGCCACCGTTCAGAGTCTCATCGGCTTCGCCAATGGCGACACTCCGCGGCAGCCGAGTACATCGCTGTCGCGGCAGGACTGCCAGGCGCGAGCCGATGGCGACGAAACTGGTGGGGGTGCAACCACCATGCACTCTCCACCCCGAAGGCCAAGATCGCCGACTCGCCGGATCCACCTCGACAGCGACTCCACCGCGTCATCAGATCCACAAGCTCGTCGCGATCAGCGCCAAGTTCTTCACGAACGACAGCAAGAAGACGCTCGTACTCGCATCGAGCGCCGAAGAGAAGCGCGACGTCAATCGGACCAGCGCGCTGGGCCCTTTGTCGACATGCATGCACCAGGGGAACCAGGCGACTTGCCGTACGCGGTAGGTTGTCCTGCGTTCACTCGTGAGCTGCGGCAAGTCCAGTGGCCCAGCACGAAAAATTTCAAGCCAGATGTACCAGAGAAGTACGACGGCAAGTCGCATCCGTCGGAGTTCCTCAGCATCTACACCATCGCGGTGCAAGCTGCCGGGGGCGGGACGACAAGATCCTTGCCAACTACTTCCCGCTGGTGCTCAAGCCCAATGTCAGATCCTGGCTCATGCACTTGCCGGACAACTCCATATCCTCCTGGGCAGACCTATGCCATCAGTTTGTCGGCGCCTTTACAGGCGGCCACAAGCCTCATGGCCAAGAGAACGACCTTCATCTGCTCGCCCAGAAGGAAGGAGAGCCCCTGCGCAAGTATATTCAGAGATTCAGCCGCGTACAGCACAACATCCCAGATGTCCACCCTGCCGCGGTAATCAGCGCGTTCCATTAGAACGTGCGAAACCGCAGGATGCGGGAGGAGATGGCGATGTGCAAGATCAGAGACGTCAGTGAGCTATATGCCCTGGCCGACAAGTGTGCACGTGCTGAGGAAGGGAGGAAACTCCCCAGAGAGAATACAGGAGCAGGAGGATCTGATAGTGAGGATGCTGCCCCGGCAAAGAAAAACCGGCGGCAGAACAACAGGAAGAAGAAAGGCAAAGATGTGCTAGTCGTTGAGCAGTCCGGCAATGGAGGTGGCGCCAAGAAAGCCAAAGTCGGTAGCTTCGGCAAGGAGATTGCCACAGGCACCAACTACCAGGCTGTGGCGGTCGCCGACAAGTAGGACGGCACCAACAAGTAGTACTGCAAGATCCACCGCACCAAGGGCCATGACCTCCAGAGCTGCAAGAAGGTTGAGCAGCTTGTCGAGTAGCAAAAGGCTGAATACGAGCGACGCGATAAGGAGAAGGCCCAGGAAGGTGCTGGAGGAGCCGGCAAGAAACGTCCCGGCCGAGGAGGACGCCGCGACAAGGCCAAGCAGCGGCAAGGAGACAGACCTCCCCGCGGCCGCGACAAGGATGAAGATGACGACGACGATGAAGATATGGATGATGACGAGACCGATGAGCAGGAGTTCTAGAAAGCCACAAAGGTCCTGTGCATTGACGGCGGTGCTTCTCTGCATACTTCACACCGCCAGCTCAAGCAGTGGGTGCGGGAAGTCAATGCGGCAGAACCACCCGTCGAGTCACGCAAGCCTCTGAAATGGTCCAGCACGCCTATCATCTTTGATATTGAGGACCACCCTGATCGCATAACTGCGGTCGGGTGCTTGCCGATGTTGGTTTCACCAACTATCCGCAACCTCAAGGTCACTAAGATGCTAGTTGACGGCGGGGCCGGCTTGAACCTGATCTCCTCCGCGGTACTCCAGAAACTCCAGATCCCTGATAGCGAGCTCGAAGAGACCGGCACATTCCAAGGAATCAATCCGGGAAGGAGCAAGCTGAAGGGAAAGATCACGTTGCCGGTGACATTTGGCAGCGAGTTGAACTTCAGGACTGAGAGGGTCACTTTTGACGTTGCTGACTTTCCATTGCCTTACAATGGGATACTCGGCCGTCCAGCACTCGCCAAATTCATGGCAGCCTCTCACTATGCATACAACATGCTGAAGATGCCAGGCCCGATAAGTGTCATCTCTGTCCCTGGCGACAACAAGGATGCCCTTATCTGCGCCGACAAGATCTATCGGGAAGCACCAGCCGCAACAGATCGCAAGTCACTTGCCATTGAAGCTCCCGGGGGGAAGAAGAAGACCAAGTCCGGCAAGAGTTCTGATGCCCACTCCGGCAAGCGCACCTCTTCGGAGTGCTGCGCTACCGTCGAGGACGCACCATCGAGCTCCACCGGCAAGTGTAAGAAGACAATGGCAGCACCACCAGAGACCAAGAAGGTGTCCGCCAAGGAGGACGGCACTGGTGGTACCTTCACCATCAGTGCCACTCTCGACCCTAAATAGGAAAGCGCGCTCGTTGCTTTCCTGTGGGCGAACGTCGACGTGTTTGCGTGGCAACCGTCTGACATCCCCGGTGTTCCCAGGAAAGTAATCGAGCACCATCTTGCCGTCTGCCCTCATGCGCGGCCCGTCAAGCAGAAAGTCAGGAAACAGGCAGTGGAGCGCCAAGAATTCATCGCAGAAGAAATCAAGAAATTGGAAGCAGCAGGCCTTGTCAGAGGAGTGCTCCATCCTACGTGGTTGGCCAATCCTGTAGTCGTGCGCAAGGCAAACGGGAAATGGAGGCTTTGTATCGACTTTACCGATGTCAATAAAGCTTGTCCCAAAGACCCATTTCCCTTGCCGCGCATCGACCAGATTGTTGACTCCATGGCCGGATGTGACTTGCTTTCATTTCTTGATGCATACTCAGGATACCATCAGATCTTCATGGCAGAAGAGGATGAGGAGAAGACCGCATTCATCACCCCATGTGGCACATACTGTTTCATACGGATGCCTTTCGGTTTAAAGAATGCTGGTTCAACATTTGCAAGGGTAGTCCATGACGCTTTTGAGCCACAAGTACACAGAAATGTGGAAGCCTACATGGATGACATAGTGGTCAAGAGCAAGGACAAGGCGACTCTGATTCAAGATTTAGACGAAACCTTTGCAAACCTGCGCAAGATCAACCTCAAGCTTAACCCCGAGAAGTGTGTGTTTGGAGTCCCCTCCGGCAAGCTTCTCGGGTTCTTCGTGTCTCAGCGGGGAATTGAAGCCAATCCCGACAAGATCAAGGCCATTGAGCAGATTGAAGCACCAAAGCGCGTCAAGGATGTACGAAGACTTGCCGGTTGCGTGGCTGCTCTGAGCAGGTTTATTTCTAGGTCTGCTGAGCGCGCCCTGCCATTTTTCAAAATATTGAAAAAGGCAGGTCTAATGAAATGGACTCCAGAAGCGGAGGCTGCGCTGCAGGACTTAAAGAGGTACCTGTCCTCCACTCCAACACTTGTCGCACCTAGGCCACAAGAGAAGTTGCTGCTATATATAGCGGCAACCAATCAAGTGGTTAGTGTTGCGTTAGTGGCGGAGAGGGAGGCGGATGATGAGCCAGCAACCACGGCAGATGCATCCAACGACAAGCAGGGGACTTCACCGGCAAGCTCTTGTCCCGACAAAGATGGATCTGCGCAGGCGCGTGAGGAGATATAGAAGAGAATGGTGCAGCGCCCAGTTTACTTTGTCAGTTCCCTTCTGCAGGGGGCTAGGTCAAGGTACTCTGGTGTGCAGAAATTGCTTTTCGGCCTTCTCATGGCCTCGAGAAAGCTGCGCCATTACTTCCAAGCACATGAGATCACAATCGTCACTCGTTTTCCGATGAAGAGGATACTGCAAAATCCAGAAGCAACAGGCAGGATTGTCGAGTGGGCACTGAAACTGTCAAGCTTTGGCCTCAAGTTTGAGAGCACTTCAACTATCCAAAGCAGGGCATTGGCAGAGTTCATAGCAGAGTGGACGCCAACACAAGATGAAGAAATTCCAGAAACAAGCATCCCCGTCAAGGAAGCAAGCAAAGAGTGGCTGATGTACTTTGATGGTGCCTTCTCGCTGCAAGGCGCCGGTGCAGGCGTGCTACTTGTTTGTCAGGACCCCGATCCTAAGTCACACCGATCTAGCATGTAACACATCATATCACTTTGCGGCCTCACGCACGGTATTCCCACGGGTGCCACCTTACCTGGCCCAGGACCGTTTGCGCCTTTTGGCTCACGTATATGATAGTGTCGCTAGCATCCATATGACAAAGAACCCGGGCTGACATGGCTAGTCGTGAACCCAAAGTGGCACTAACTTACAGGGACAGGCATCCATGACCCAGCATCGAACGTGTCGGTCATCAGCGAGTGAATCCAGGCTGTAGCACTGGGCTAGCAGGACTCCGGTGAACCGGGCTGTAGCGGGCTAACAGGACTCCGGTATTCATCGCGTGACATTTCCCCGAAGGGACAGACACAGGAACGAAGAAGGACACATGCCGGCCAGCCTAAGTGTTCCGGAGCAGTAGCAAGCTACCATGGCTCAGTGGAAACACTAGGAGACATTTCCCGGTAAGAGAGGCTACTAAGGATAAACAACTAGATAGTCAGATCCCACACATACCAAGCATTTCAATAACATACACACAATATGCTCGATATGTGCAGATACAACATGGCATCACAACATGACTCTACAACTCAAGTATTTCATTCAATAGGCTCCTAGGAGCGAGATATTACAAACATGGGTCTCATGACCCAACATTCAGAGCATACAAGGCAAAGCACAAGCAGAAGCTATCATGTCTGAGTACAGACATCTATAAATGAAAAAGGCTTAGAAGCCTGACTATCTACCAGATCCTGCCGAGGGCACAAGATCGTAGCTGAGGTAACAAGCTAAACGTCGAAGTCCAAGCGGAACTACTAGTGAGACTGAAGTCTCTCTGCAAAAACATAAAATAGGCAAACGTGAGTACAAATGTACCCAGCAAGACTTACATCAGAACTAACTACAAATGCATCATCATCAACAAAGGGGATGGTGGGGTTTAACTGCAGCAAGCCAGCTTTGACTCGGTGGCTATCCTGAACTACGATTGCAAGTAACTCTTTTGAGGTGGCGCACACGAGTCCACATCTTCACCAACCAATACACCACTATGGAACCGCTCCCGTCTCCCTACGAGAACGCCATCCATAGCACTCACGCTTATCTTGCGTATTTTAGAGTATCCACTTTCACTTGTCTATGAACTATGCAAGGGGTCCAAGTTTCCATATCCGAGGAATCCGGCTATTCGAATAGATAATGATAACCCTGCAAGGGTGTACTTCTTCACACACGCTTTCGCCACTTATCGCCCTGTACACGTCCTGTACCTCGGCAACCTTCAAGCGGAAGCCGGGCGAGGGAGTCGGCCACGACCTGACTAACCGAACAAGTCTCTAGTCCAGGTTTATCGCCTATTCGGGTTCCATCCGCAAGGAGATCCGGCCGGGGTGTCGCTCACGGCCCCAAACGATGTGAGCAGGGTTCCCAAGCCCACCATCCGGGTGCCACTTGGTACACCGTGCCACTGTGCCTAGTCTGTCCCAAGCCCACCTGTACCGGGTGCCACTTGGTAGACTACTAACACTACCTATAAACACCAGAAACTAGTTGCAACTCCTGGACAGAGATCATGTTGATTAATAAGTCGAGAGAGCTTGGAGCGCCCGGAGCCCAATGTGTGGTAGTAACTGATCATGGATCACAAACACAGAACTCAGTTCCTGAGGACGGCTGCAATGAGACAACCCACCATGTACTCCTACATGGCCTCTCACCGCTACCTTTACCAAATCGTGTTCACACACTTAGCTCTCAACGGTAGGACATGTTCACACACCTCTGATTCATTCCCGATGAATCAGACCTGACACAACTCTTAAGCAGTAGCAGGCATGACAAACAAGCATGAATGAGTAGGCACAACAGGGCTCAAACAACTCCTACTCATGCTAGTGGGTTTCATCTATTTACTGTGGCAATGACAGGTCATGCAAAGGATAAAGGGGTTCAGCTACCGCAGCAAGTAACAAATATGTCGTTGTTGTCCTAATGCAGTAAAAGAGAGCAGGAGCGAGAGAGTGGGATTTTATCGGAACGAACAAGGGGGTTTTGCTTGCCTGGCACTTCTGAAGATAACATAGCTCTTCATCGGTGTCATCGATCACAGTGTCGGAACATCGTCTACCGGGAGGGAACAGATACCGGCAACAAAGAAGAAATACAATCAATGCAATGCACAATATGATGCATGCTCATGACATAGCAATATGAATGTGTTTTGAGCTAATGCAACTAGCAACAGATTAAATGAAGTTGGTTTGAATACAAGATTCAAATTCAAACTCCATATGTGATTATTCAAATGCCATTTATTTGATTTGTGCTAAACAGCAGCTATAAGTTGTTCTAACATGCACGAAAATGGTACAGATGGATTCCTTGAATTTTTCTGATAATTTTTCATATATAAATTATTTAATTTGGAGTTACGGTTGAATTTCTATGATTTATTGAAGTTTAGAATATTTTCTGGAATTTCCTGAATTAAATTAAATCCAGAAAATGATTTATTGCATAAGCACTGCATCACTGTGACGTCAGCAAGTCAACAGGCGCTACTGCAGGTCAAACCTGACGGGTGTGGCCCACCTGTCATTGACTCAGCACTAACCAGGGTTTAGTTAACTCTTAACTAAAGTAATTAGAAGGGCTGGGGCCCACAGTCAGCGAGTCAGTGGGTTAGCTAAAATTTAATTAGCATCTAAACTAAGTTAGCAGGGCCTCGGGCCCACATGTTAGTGAGAGAGAGGGGAGAGTCAAACCGGGCAGTGGGGTCAACCCACGCCGGTCAAGGGTCAACGGTCGCCGGCGTTTAACCGCCGGCGAGCCCGACGCGGCGGCGAGAGTGGTTTTGGTCGTTTCGGCAACCAAACGAGCCGCGGAGGGTGGCTATGGGTAGCTGGGAACATGCCGCAACTTCTGGTGGAGTCGGTTGGGGTCGGGGCGGCCAGAATCGGCAACTGCGGCAAGCGAGGCGGTGGCCGGAGCTCGGGCAACAACGGAGATGGCGCTATAGGGCATGGCAGGGAGCACCCATGGGTGTTTCGGGTTCGCAGGAGCGCGGAGAGCACGCTGGTGATGCTCGGGCGAGCCGACGAGCTCACGAGCGCGGAGCTCGTTGACCATGGCAGCGGCGAGCTTCGGCGGAGGTGGGGAAGCTAGCTAGGGGAGGGGAACGACGGGGATTCCAGGGGGGGAAATGGAGAGTGGCTCACGTAGGGACTAGCAGAGTCGACAACGAGGTCGGGGAAGTGCTGGAGCCCGTGAATCGACTGCGAAGTCACCGGCGGCCGAAGGTTGAAGATGAGGCCGGGGATGACGTTGCAGGGCTCCCGTGGTCGCATGCGTCAGTGTGTAGCTCCACGGCGTCGTGGTGGAGCTCTTCGCCGTGCTAGTTGGGCGGGTGGTGGCCTATGGCCACGGCTACGGCGACGGCGTGCTCTCGGGGCTCACAGGGAAGAGAGGGGAAGAGGGAGCCAGAGGAGGGGGGAGCGGTCCAGAGGGAGTGGGGAGAACGAGGGGAGGCTCTGGGTGTCTCCGTGGCGTCGCGAGGATGTCGGGGAGGCTGCCACGGCGAAGCAGGAGGTGGAGGCCCGGGCACGGGCGCGTCGACACGCCTCTGCCAGTAGGCAGAGGTTGAAGACGGCGGTGCCCCTGGTGGGCTGGGCCGCCAAGTGGACTGGCAGGGTGGGCTGGGCCAGCACAGGTGAGGCGCAGGTAAGCGACAGGTAGGTCTTCTGCTCTTTTTTTTATTTTTCTTCTGTTTTGTTTAATTTACTTCCTTTTGCCACTGGTTCTAAATAAAACAAATTCAAAGACAGTGACAAAATTCCCCTAAACATTTTATTTAGCACAATGGAATTATACCAAAGCACATAAAAATGTTTCAGTTATTTGAACATATATTCAGTAATATTTGGATATAAGTTCAAATTCAAAATAGTATTGATTTAAATTCAAAGTCCCAAAATAATTCCTTTTAAAATGTTCATTATTTTTGGTTTGGATCAAAACCCTTGCCAAAAATATTAAACATCTAAGAAGAGCATTTTGGAACAATGAATGAGATTTTAGGGTTTTTGCCCTTCTTTTATTTAGGGTTTTGAGGCTTCCAAATTTCCTCAGTTCAAGTTTAAAAAATTTAAACATGATGCAAACACCAGGCAGCACAAGAAGCTAGGGATGTGACATTGTTGCACCCACAGGAGAGCACCTCAAGTACGTAGTCCAGATGCACTTTCTCAAGGAGCAAGCAACGAACAATACTGCAAAGTATGAAGGTTTGCTTGCTGGTCTCAGGATCGCAGCAGACCTTAGGATCAAGAAGCTCATTGTCAGGGGTGACTCACAGCTTGTCGTCCGCCAAGTGAACAAGAATTATCAGAGTCCGTTGATGGAAGCTTACGTTGACGAAGTGAGAAAGCTAGAAGAGCACTTTGACGGCCTACAGATGGAACATGTTCCAAGGGCTCAGAACGACATTGCCGATGGCCTATCGAAGTGCGCCGCACTTAAGTTACCTGTGGAACCAGGGATCTTTGTGCTCAAACTGACTCAACCGTTTGTAACGCCATCAACTGGACATAGCAAGAAGAGGAAGTTGATTTCTGGTGACTATTTTCCGGCGGAGCTCCCCGAAGCCGCCGCCAAGAAGGTCCCCAAGATCAACACCAGGAGTGCTGAGGAGCAGTCTGCTCCGGCAAGCCCTAGGGTTTGTTCCGTTGAAGCAGACGCTCCCGACAAGTTTTGCTCCGGCAAGCTTGCCGGGGAACGTCAAGCTCCGGCTGAGCCGCAGGTTCTCGCCGTAGAAGCGGATGTTCCCGCATCAGCAGATGTGCCTTTAGTCCTTGTTGTCGAGCCGCAAGCTCCAGCATGGGCACAACAGATTGTCTGTTTCCTTCAGACAGGAGAACTTCCCGAAGAGCAAGAAGAAGCGGAAAGAGTAGCCCGGCAGTCAAGTATGTACCAGTTTGTCGACAACACACTGTATAGAAGAAGACTCAACGGTGTGAAATTGAAGTGTATTCATCCGAAAGACGGACAAAAGCTGTTGGCAGAGATACATGGAGGCATATGTGGTCACCACATTGGCGCAAGAGCACTTGCCGGCAAAGCGTTCCGGCAAGGTTTCTTTTGGCCGACAGCCCTCCAGGATGCAACTGCACAAGTAACCAAGTGTGAAGCGTGCCAGTTCCATTCCAAACAGATACACCAGCCAACTCAAGCTCTCCAGACGATCCCTTTATCCTGGACATTTTCGGTCTGGGGGCTCGACATCCTCGGCCCCTTTCCCCGAGCTGTCGGGGGCTTTGAGTACTTGTACGTTGCAATCGACAAGTTGACAAAGTGGCCGGAAGTGGAAGCAGTGAGGAAGGTGACAGCACAGTCAGCAGTCAAGTTCTTCAGGTCGATTGTTTGCCGTTTCGGGATCCCTAATAGGATCATCACCGACAACGGCACGCAATTCACGAGCCGCACCTTCATGCAGTACGTCCAAGATCTTGGCGCCAAGGTCTGCTTCGCTTCTGTTGCTCATCCGAGAAGCAACGGTTAAGCGGAGAGGGCAAATGCTGAAGTGCTGCGCGGGCTCAAGACCAGGACTTTCGACAGGCTGCGCAAGTGCGGAAAGAACTGGATTGAGGAGCTGCCGGTGGTTCTTTGGTCGATCAAGACGACGCCAAATCGAGCCACTGGCAGACACCTTTCGCTCTAGTCCATGGAGTAGAGGCAGTTCTCCCCACGGAACTCGTATACGGGTCACCTCGAGTGCTCGCTTATGATGAGCTTGAGCAAGAGCAGCTGCGACAAGATGACGCGCTGCTCCTTGAGGAGGACCGTCTTCAGGCCGCTGTACGAGCTGCTCGATACCAGCAAGCTTTGCGTCGCTACCATAGCCGCAAAGTTAATGCCAGAAGTCTCGAGGAAGGCGACCTTGTTCTTCGGCGCGTTCAGTCCGCCAAGAATTCCAACAAGTTGACGCCAAAGTGGGAAGGCCCTTACCGGGTGAAACAAGTCACTAGGCCTGGCGCTGTCTGCCTTGAGACCGAAGATGGCATTCCGGTGAGCAACTCTTGGAACATTGAGCATCTTTGTAAGTTTTATCCGTAGGGCGCGGTTGCCGGAACCTGTTCCGGCAACCACCTTTTGTACAAGTCTTGCCGATGTTGCATGTAATCCTTTGTACAAAGCCGGGCGCAGACCCCGTGCATAAGTAAAGCTCATGTGCCCTGCACATCTTGTCGATTTCATGCTTTCTATTTTTTGCATGTGTTATCTGACACTTTGTGCAGCGCCTACCCCCGGTAAGCAATAACGAGCCGTAAGGCTCCATATCTTTATTTTCTCTTCTTTCTCTTTCTCAAAGAAAGGAAGGTTCCCTCGCCCACAAGTTTGCCGGGGGAAAGGAGAAGATAATGGTGTGGACCAGGCGTCGTTCAAGAAAGTTTCGCCTTACCAGGAAGCAAACGACAGAAAAGCTAAGTTGCATGCTTCTGTAGTACTTTAGTATATGTACCTGTGCATTGAATTATGCATTCGTGGTGAACCTATATTTGTAATAAACATGGTTAGATATGAAATAAGTGATTGCCTACTATCAAATTCAAAACATGTGATTTTTAAATTAGGGATTACACTGCACACACGGTTGGCGAAAGCAAAACGTCTACGATAGACGTGGAGATCGGACACGTTTCTAGGATCTGCTACGTGTGCAATCAATCTCCACTGCACACACGATCAGCCAAGAAAAACAAGTGCGATTAACAACAACATCGCACATAGTTCTTTCTTGTTAAATGTTTGCGATAGTCACCTTATCACACATGATTCAAAATTATGGATTGTTTGTGATGTTGTGCGCATCGCAAACGTTTTGTCATAGAAGAACTAAACATTTGTGATAGTTGCCTTATCGTACATGATTCACAACCATGAACTGTTTCTGATGAAGTGCATCGTAAACATTGCACCATAGAATAGCGTGGTGCGATAGTTGTCGTGTACGACGATGTTACGACGGTCCGATGTTTCATAATCCTATCCGACACTCATATGATGATTAGCTAATCTTCTTAATTAGTTATCGCATACAATTTGGGACAAGCGAATGTGTGTGATTGTAAGCTTATCATACACGTTCTATAATAGTGAACCGTTTGTGATGGGTTGCACATCATAAACATAGCACCACAGAATACCGATTACGATGGCAATGCGAGCACAAACGAGTAGGAGTATTGTATATGCATCTTGGCTCCCTATCCCCGACGGTTTCTAGGTCGTGTGGGAAGGACCCCCCCTATCACCCACACTCACTTGGTGATGGTTCCAAATGCCGTCGCGGAAAGGGGTTAAATACCGTTTGTATAGCACCGACGCGTACCAGTGTCTTGTGTTCAGTTCAGAAGTAAATATTTACTCTGCAGAGATGCATAGTCACATGAATGTTGACTTATGTATGGTATTTTAAGAGTTTGTTCTGAATGTTGTCTATGTAATGCCAGGCCTTGTGAGTTTGATTGCAAAGTTGAGCTTGGAATGTTGTGGCATGCGTCATCACGAGCTGTTCACTGTGCCTCCTGAGAATAATGCTTCATACTGTTTTGCATGTTGATCTAATGCCAGTGATTTGCATTTTAAGAAGATCATCCCGTTTTATTGTTTCTATGCTTAAGAAGTTCATCGTCTTATGTTTCATTCATAGCATATACAACAACTCGGGTAGGTTATAGGTGAAACCATATGATCTTCCGACCAACTCATCATCTTAGGCCGTGATTGGATCGTCTTTTTTCAACCAAAACCTCTTGTAAAACTGATGCTTGTAAATAAAAGCAGATGGTATTGGGCGAAGCGCTTGGTTGGTCGATTTCGACTAGTAAAATATACACTGGTCTCTCAAATTACACGTGTAACTTGCTGGTTTTTGTTATAGACCTCGGGCCCTCGGTTTCATTACGCCTGTATTTTACGCGTTGTTTCCGGTGAGGAGTAAATTACACTTGTATCTTAATACAGGTGTGAAAAAATCCAGAGCTCCGAAGCGCGGCCTTACCATTTCATGCCGTCTCAGTCTCTCGAAGGTGCTCATAGGTGTCCGATGATCCTGGCTTCCTAAATAAGCAGCGGGCGTTGTATTAGACCATCCGTAGGGCCCGCAAGGCCCTCTCCGTCGTCCTTCGAGTTGTTGCGCTCGCTGTGGCGCTGAGCATTGTCAACATGGTCGACGAACATGAGGAATCAGGAGATGACTTTACTTGGAGAGGATGACAGTAGGGACCCACCAGGGCCATAGCCGTATGTACGCAAGTTCCTCCTTGTTATATACAACTATAATATTTTTGCTTCCTCCTGGTTTCCTGACATCATGGTCCCTCACCAGCGTTAACCTATACAGTCAATAAACGAGAGAATTGCACAAGGAGCGGCCGACAGTTGAGACCCAGCAGCTCGAGTAGTATTTGTTTTTTAGGTGTAAGAAGAGTGTTTCTTAAGCGATGTTTTTGTTGTTGCTCAGAGGAGCAGGGTATCAACTGGGCAGGCTGTGGCCCGTCTAGCCTAGGCTATTATTTTATGTCGACCAAATATCCAGCCTAGATATTATTTTTTCAAGGTGAAAATGGCTAGCCCAGCTATACTTTTTTGCGGAATACCCAACCCAGGTCGACTAGTTATTCTCCGTCCCGCTGGGCTGTAAATCTTTCCTATGAGGGATGCATTAGGCCCAACAAGAAAATGGGCTTTAAGAAATAATAAATGGGATGTAATAAAAAACTAGGCTATAAATATACAAAAACGCACCAAACAGGTAATTACTTTCAAAATTATTATTTTTTGAATTTGGAAATTTTAATTTCATTACTTATTACGCACGAAATATTTATTTAGATTTTTACCTAATACAAATTCATTTTGAAATTATATTTAATCTGACTCAAAATTTCGGGATAAAATATTTCGGATCCCATCAAAATGTGGGATTTTTGGTTGAATTCTGTTTAGAGAGGTTGGTTGAAATTATTATTCGTTGTCCTAGCTAGAAAATGGGCTGGAATTTTAATAGACTATAACTGGGTTGTAGTAAATTCCATTAGAATTCAAAATTGGGTTGTACATTATTACAAATCGCAAATGGGCTATATGTTCTCTACCACAGATGTGATGCTCACTTTTGGGCCTACTATTTTTTTAGAATAATAGTCAGTGACGCGTACGAAAGGCTTGTGGGCCTACTAAGGCGTACGGAAGGCTTTGTAAACTTATAGTCAAAACACGATTCTAGCAACAGTGGCTGTTGGATGTCCATCCAACGACTATAATGTTTCTTCAATCTCGGATATTCTTGCTTCAGCCGCCCAAACCACCGCTGGCGGTACCACCTGCTACCGCCTCCGGTGGCCGGCTGTGCTGCAGCGCAGGCTTCACCAGCCCACCCTACTCCCAAACACCGTCCAGGCCATTCCTCTACTCACCAACACCTCATGTTCTTCTCCGGTGACGGCAGCCTAACACTGTAGCCAAACCATTGAACCCTCATACTCCCCTCCTCATGGGCATCCACTTCCGTGTCTTCATCGGCTCCAGGTCGTTCCCTTTGTAATACTCACCATCGTTCACTGCGTTGGTTCTCTTGGCGCGGTGTGGTCAACTTTGTCAACAAACGACAACCATTGGATGAGGCATGTATGTGGATTGGCTGATAGTAGGGACCCACATGGCCCATGGCTGCACGCACCAAGTGCCCCCGTATTATGTGAAAACAAATAATTTCTCCCCTGACAGGTTTGACCCACCAGCTACATCTCCGCACACAAGAAAGTGCTTCCTTTATTACGTGGAAATAAAAAGTTTCCTCTCCCTAACAGCTGGGACCCACCAGATTTATTATGATCCTTTCCGTGAAAATATAGATTGTATCGAAGATGCTAAATTGTTCTCTTTTTATTCTAACTCGAAAAATAAGAAATAAAAAAAACAGAAAACATCTTCGCATGCAAGGAAGTGCCACCTTATTACGCAAAAAAATTGGTTCCCCTGCTAGCTGGGACCCACCAGATTTGGAGGCTGACTTGTGGGCCTACTAAGTTAACGCGTATGTAGGGTTTTGTCAACTTAGTCAATAAACAATTCTAGCTGCACTGACTGTTGGATGTTAATCCAATGGCCGAGCTGCTTCTTCAACCTATGGTCTTGTTGCTCCAGCCGCCCAAACTTGCGCCCATCGTACTGCCTACTCCAGCCTCCGGTGGCCGGCTGTGCTGCAGTGCAGGCCTCACCGCCCGACCATACTACTACTGGCCAAGCCTTCCCTCTACTCACCTACACCCCCTATTATTCTCCGGCGACGGCAGCCTTACACTGTAGCCGAACCAGTGAACCCTCGTACTCCCCTCTGCGTGGGCATCCACCTGCCTCGTCTTCCCTGGCTCAGCGTCGTTCCCTTCCTAGGCCTCGCCGTCGTCCACTGCCTGGGTGTTGTCTGCACGGCGTAGTCAATGAACGACAGCCATCGGAAGAGTAGTGTACCGGTGAGGCTGATAGATGGACCCACCAGCTACATTTTCGCGCGCAAAGAAGTGCCTCCATATTAGGTGTGAAAAAATGAATCCTTCCCCTGACAGCTCGGACCCACCATCAATAACTTTGCACGCAAGGAAGTGCCTCCTTATCCTCCCTGACAGCCGGGACCCACCTGGTCGAAGCGTACGTAGCATTGTCATTCTGGTCGCGAACGTGTATGTACATACTCGTCGATCCATCTCTCTACAACGATGAACCATGGCCGAGCAAGCAGCGGCGCGTGTAGTAGTAGAGCCGCAACATAGCAGTTCAGGCAATCCCTTCCAAACCGTGTACACGTACATACAGCTGATACGTCTCCAACGTATCTATAATTTTTGATTGTTCCATGTTGTTATATTATCATTCTTGGATGTTTTACAATCATTTATAGCAACTTTATATCATTTTTTTGGACTAACCCATTGACATAGTGCCCAGTGCCAGTTACTATTTTTTCTTGTTTTTTACTTCGTAGGAAATCAATATCAAACGGAGTCCAAACACCGCGAAACATTTTGGAGACATTTATGGACCAAAACACCTAGGATGGGCCAGAGAAGTACCAGATGGTTGCCCCGAGGGGGGCACAACCCACCTGGGCACGCCCGGGGGCCCAGGCGCGCCCTGGTGGGTTGTGCCCACCTCGGTGGCCTCCCGCACCACCTCTTCGCCCTATAAATCATCAAATATTCCAAAAACCCCGGCGGAGACCCTAGATCAGAAGTTCCGCCGCCGCAAGCCTCTGTAGCCACGAAAAACCAATCTAGACCCTATTTTGGCACTCCGCCGGAGGGGGAGATCATCACCATTGGCCATCTTCATCATCCTGGCGGCCACCATGATGAGGAGGGAGTAGTCCACCCTCGGGGCTGAGGGTTGTACCAGTAGCTATGTGTTTAATCTCTCTCTCTCTCCCCCTCTCTCTCTCTCATGTTCTTGAGATGTCATAGTCTTGATGTATCGCGGGCTTTGTTAATATAGTCGGATCATATGATGTTTTCCCCTCTCTATCTTGTTTGTGATGAATTGTGTTATTCCCTTTGAGATTTTATTTTATCGGATTGAATACTTTTATGGATTTGAGAACACTTTATGTATGTCTTGCTATGAATACCCGTGGTGACAATGTGGTATCATATTGATTCACTTGATATATGTTTTGGTACTCAACTCGCAGATTCCCGAGGTGACATTGGGGTAATCTATGCATAGGGGTTGATGCATGTTCTTGTCTTTGTTTCTCCGGTAGAAATCTTGGGGCACTCTTTGAGGTTCTTTGTGTTGGATTGAATATTAGGAATCTGAAATCATTGGTGTTATTTTAGTACGAACTCTTGGATAGATCAATCGTAAAGAATAGCTTCGAGGTGGTTTTGTACCCTACAAACAATTTCTTCTTATGTTCTCCGCTAGATAGAAACTTTGGAGTGATTGTTCATCACACTTTGAGGGATGGTTATATGATCCAATTATATTAGCATTGTTGAGAGGTTGCACTTGTGATAGTACAAACCCTAGGCCTCATTTTCAAGCATTGCGATACCGTTTGTGCTCAATTTTATGAATTGCTACCTTGCTGTTTTCTATTGTTCCTACTACAAAAACCAATATCTATCATTCATATTACACTTGTATAACCATCTCTTCGCCGAACTAGTGCACCTATGCAATTTACCATTGTATTTGGTGTGTTGGGGACACAGGAGACTTTTTATTATTTGGTTGCAGGGTTGTTTGAGAGAGACCATCTTCATCCTACGCCTCCCATAGATTGATAAACCTTAGGTCATCCACTTGAGAGAAAATTACTACTGTCATACAAAACTCTGCGCTTGGAGGCCCAAGACGTGTCTACAAGAATAAAGTTGCGTAGAAGACATCAAGCTCTTTTCTGGTGCCGTTGCCGGGGAGGTGAGTGCTTGAAGGTATATCTTTAGATCTTGCAATTGAATCTTTTAGTTTCTTGTTTTATAACTAGTTTGGTTTATAAAAGAAAACTACAAAAAAATGGAATTGAGGTTGCATCATATTATTCATCTTTATAATGTATTTCGTGAAAATGATGGAAAAGAAAATTGTGCTCAGTTGGTAGAAGAAGAATTCAATAGATTGTTCTTGATGAGCATGATTGCAATATTGTTAGTATGAATTTTTTGAATATCCATGATGCTAATGATATGCAAAGCCATAAGCTTGGGGATGCTATGTTTGATGAAGATGATATTTTTAGTCCCCCAAGATTTGATGTGCACATTTATTATAATGATTGCATGCCTCCTATTTATGATGATTATAATGACGAAAGTGGATTTGGAGAGGTCATGACTTTACTTAGTGACGAATCTACCATTTTGGGTGAGGCTTCAATTGACTATGATAACAAAGTTGTTGTTTATGATGATTATGATGATGAAATGTATGCTATAAATAATAATGATAACCATGAAACTTGTCATCATCATTTTAATTTTCACTCAACTGATAGTTATTTTGTTGAGTTTGCTCCCACTGCTATTGATGAGAAGAAATCTGCTTATGTGGAGAGTAATAAGTTTTCTATGCTTGTGGATCATGAAAAGAATGCTTTATGTGATAGTTATATTATTGAATTCATTCATGATGCTACTGAAAATTATTATGAGAGAGAAACATATGCTTTTACATATCGCAATAATATCGAGTTTCCTCTCTTTATGTTGAAAATATTGAAGTTATGCTTGTTTTGCCTTCCTATGGTAGTTGATTCTTGCTCCCATAGATTGTTCGCCCACAAAATCCCAATGCATAGGAAGTGGGTTAGGCTTAAATGTGCTTGCCATGTGTTTCATGATGCTCCCATTGTGTTTTAATTATTTACTTTTAGTGAGAATCATTGAACTCATCATGCCTAGCTAAAAGACATTAAAAAAGTGCTTGTTGGGAGACAACCCAACACTTTTACCTACTATTTTTGTGTGTTCACATGATTATGCCACTGTAGTAATCATGTTTTTATTGCTTTTGTTTCAATAAAGTGCCAAGTAAAGCCTTTGGGATAGCGTGGATGATAGTTGACTTGATTTTGTCCAAAAACAAAACCTTTTGCACTCAGTCCAGGAATTTTGAGAATTCACTGGAACATGCTTTTGATCTGAATTTTTTATAGGTGATAGATATACAAATTCCCTATGTTGTCCTAATTTTTCAGAATTTTTGGAGTAGCAGAAATATGGTTGAAGTACAGATTACTATAGACTATTCTGTTTTTGACAGATTCTGTTTTCAATGCATAGTTTGCTTGTTTTCTAGTTTCTATGACTTATATTGCTCAATATAAATTGCGAAAATGATATGCTACGGTATGCATTGTGTGGAAGCAATTATGAATCTTGTCTTTGACAGTACCAAAGTGAAATGGTTTGCTCTTTATCATACTAACCTATCTCACGAAGTTCCGTTAAGTTTTGTGTGATTGAAGTTTTCAAGTTTTTGGTGAGATGTCGATATGAGGAGAACTAGCAAAGTGGCCCGCACATACGTGCGGGCTAGTATGTAATAAAGTTTGGTTAAAAGAATGTAACATTTGGTAGTTTTCTTGGTTGGTTGTGATGTGGTTATTTTTATGTAATAAAGTTTTTTTTCCCCGCAAAAAAAGGAATTCCCTTCCATATTTGGGAGAATATCGTGAAGGTACACCCGCTTGAATTGTTGAAGATTGTCATGTGTTCAGGTGATCATGTTTTTGATGTTGATATGACTTGTCAGGAAATTTGAGCTTATCTGCCTTGATCCATCATGTCGTGGTAGATGGATCAAGGCAGATAAGCTCATTAATTTTGCAAAGAAGTTCCATGCTCATTAATTTTGAGTCCAAATATGGATCGTTGGTATTGGTTATGGTTTTTATATTCGTATGATTATGTATTATATGTTTGATTT
Organism: Triticum dicoccoides; assembly: GCF_002162155.2. NCBI lineage: Eukaryota > Viridiplantae > Streptophyta > Magnoliopsida > Poales > Poaceae > Triticum > Triticum dicoccoides. The sequence goes on along the minus strand of NC_041391.1, from coordinate 417,204,992 downwards.
TTTATAATTTATGCTAAATACATGATATATGGACTATATTTTATTGGGCATGTGCACAGTACTTTTCTTGAGCATGTACACTGTACGTAATCCTGGCTAATATGTAGAAAATCTTGTGTTTATTTTCCGGCAAAAATAATCTTGTGTTTTTCTTTAAATAGTATTTTCTTTAGTTGTGCTTTACCCCAATAGGCTACGGAGATGCACACAACACAATGCTCACACATTTTCTCTCTTGCTCAGACCGTACCTTCACATGTGAGCATGTAGCTCTTGCACCGCTAAAAGAAACGTATTGCAGTTGCTTCCCTACAAATAAAAAATCGTACTCTTGCCCGATCCACTTTCTCCTTTCCTTCTTCTCTCCGCTCGCTCATTCCAAAATTCCTACGACCGAATGAGATCCGACTGGTAACTCAGCTACCATCAGTTTGCTCTCCCTTTAGCTTGCTCGTCCTCGACTGAGGCACCTCCCAGCTCGACTCGCATGTGATGTGGGCTTGGATCTTGTCTTCCGCTGCCAGCTTGAATCCATCTTCAGCATGAGGATGGCGGCAGCGTTGTCTTCCCCTAGCGCGCGAGCCAGACGCATCGTCGTCGTTCCCAGTCGAGGCAGCCAGACACATCGTCGTCTTCCTCCACATCGGCAGCTTTCTTCGTCCTACAGGTTCCCCTTTCTCCTTTTCCTGATTGCGATTTTTTATTAACCTTTTATTATGTTTGTACGGTTGTATATACCAATATAATGTGATTAAGGTACTGCCTGTTAGTGGAAAATGTTTATTTTCTTATGCCCCTTCCACTTCTTTCCAGGCTTGGACCGTAATCGGCAGTATTAGCCCCCCTTACTCCAATTCATATTTAACACATATAAATAATAAAAACCTTACCCCAATTCATATTGAACAAATATATGTATTAATCAGTGTAATTGTGAGTAACTCTAGTTTAATATTTCCCAAAGACAAAAATGTATTTATATTAATAGAGTAGTAAAATAGGTCTGACCGCATTGTCATACAAATTATAATGATGCACAGATGCTCTTTATATTGTGTTGTACTATATATTAAGCCACAAATATCAGAAAATATAGTGTACATGTTTGGTATTGATTAACTATTTCCTTCAAATGTTGATGCACGTTTCCAGTACTTACGCAGAGCAGTGGACCATATTTGTCCTGCCATATCATGTTAGCATTGGTATGCTATTAATTTGTATTTTGAAGATAGTTTGCAGTGTACAAATTTTTCATGTACCTATTCTTATCTAAGAATCGTACTAAAAGTGTTTTTGTTTTTCCATACCTTTAAAATAGTTCAGTATAGACAATGTTCTTGACCACATCATCCTCTTTGCTATCTTCATCATTTACCATTACACATTGTCCATCTCTTCTTGTGAATCTTGATAATGCTACGTGTAGCTATCCATTTGTGAACACTTGTTTAGGAAAATATAGTACTACCTTTACTTCTGTCTAGTGCCTCAAAGCATATCTTGTTTGCCATTAGACCTTCATCCCGTAGTATAAGTGACGTCTTTTTTAGTAGGTCAAGTGGGAACCTTAACATGTTGACTCTTCTGCAAGGATAGGGGGATGTGGAACCTCGAGTGTGCTCCCTATAGAAGCAGCGCTGCAATATGAGATGACACCACTGCTAGTACTATCTTTCCTTCGGAACACAACTTTGCTGTGATTGCCTCCGTAGGTATGTCTTACAGATCCCGCCATAGCCGTCCACAAATATATTCTTTCCCAAATTTTTGTTCATCGATTCCATTACTGAATCAAACGCATGTAGTTGTTCAGAGTTCATATTGCCAAAGATCCTGGAATGATGTTATCTCTTCATTGAGTAGTCTGTTTCCAAGTTACTTTATCTGTGAAGAATCCGAATGTTGTATTCCGGGGTATTCCTTAAATGTCTTTCCAGCTTGTCTCATGAGCTTATCTACTTTCACCAAGGCGCATCCTTGCTTTTGTGTATCTGTTAGTCAAAGTGTAGGATAGTTCAAGAGCCTTCTCTGCCTATACTCCATGTGTTCGCTTAGAACTTCTGAGCATGTCCCCCACAATATTTTTGGGCTTGTGACTTCAATGGCATAAGAGTTGTGAACAGTTGTCTTAGCTGGTAGCCAATCACCCAGTCTGATGCCCCATTTATGCACTCAATCCACTCTGTCGTTGATATCCTAGTGCTTCGCAAGCAGATTTGTATGAAGTGTGGACAACTCCATTTACGGTTCCTTTTGAAAGACATGCATCCTTTGCGGGCGTTAAGTAGCATTCGCATGTAGTATTTTTCACCATTTGTTGTATGAGCATATATATCATTCCAGCGTATCTTCCTTTCTTTGTTTTGCCCCACTTTTTCTCTTTTTTCTTCCATACCCATTTTAACGGGAACTCTGCATATGTTAATTCTCTTGCTTCACGGGATCTTGTTTGTCTCCATCCACTATGTACATTTTGTTATTCCCACTCTTTCTTTCCTTACGATCTTTGTTAAATCTGTATAATCAGTTAAAATGATTTGTTGCTCATTCTCTAGGTGGAAACACAACCTTTCGATGCAGGGATCTTGAAAGTGCATTTTGAACTGAAATATTCTTCAACACACGTCATTGCCTGATATGTACGTGTACTTGAGGCACCTATTGATCTTATCGTTTTCTATATACTGGTTATCCATCTTCACCTACAGTGGTATTACTGTCATATTTTTTAGGGAACTTTCTTATACATGTGTTGTCGACCATGCCACATGGTCCATGCAACATGTAGTTCTCAACCACTACATATCCTTATGGATCAACTAGTCTTGAATTTCAGTGCATGTTATCCTATCTACCTCTGATGGTTCGGGGTACTTGTGTTTCTTTTCCTTTCTGTCAAGGAATATGACTATGTGGGCATGTGGGAGATCCCTTTTTTGGAACTTTATTGTGTATATAACTGCAATTTTGAAATAACCGTTAGTTATTTTTCTATAGGGATATAGTAAGAGGTGTGATCAAGTAGTTGGGTATTACTTGCGAGTGTTTTTCTAAAGTATTACCTTTCTCTTATGTCTCTCACGAACTCCTTGAGCTTTATGTGGAACACTTGGTCAACAATTTCAGGTCTTTCTGATGCTGTTTGGCCTACTTCTTGTAGCATTGATTGAATTTCTGACTAAACTGTGTTGCATGTGAATGTCACAAATACATTGGGATATCCAGTCCATCGACATATTGTCATAGCGTCCTGGTTATTTTGTGCTTTGTATCTGGGGCTCCGTCGGCCGGGCGTGCCGCCGCGGCGGCCCTGAAGGCGAGCTCGAGAGCCGTCAGGGCTTCTTTGGTGTCCCTGGCTACGGTGAGGACGCCGCTACTCTCCGGCATCTTCATGAGGTTGTAGGCTGGATGGGTTGCCGCCATGAACTGAGCCAGGGAAGGGTACCCAAGGATGGCGTTGTACGGGAGGCAGATGCGAGCGATGTCAAAGTCGATAAGCTCGGTGCGGTAGTTGTCGCGGGTACCGAAGGTGACCGGGAGGCGGATTTGCCCTAGGGGGCCGGTGGAACCGCTGCCAACTCCGGGGAAGGGCTTGGTGGGACGGAGCCAGCCGTACGGCACGTGAAGCAAGCCGAACGCTTCCATGGAGAGCATGTTGAGGCCGGCTCCGCCGTCGATGAGGGTCTTGGTCACTGCTACGTTGCAGATGGTGGGTGTGCAGAGCATCGGGAGTGCGCCTGAGCCAGCGGTGGTTGCGGGGTGGTCCCTCGAGTCGAAGGTGAGGTCGGCCTTGGGCACCGCCCATCCCGGAGGGGCGCCCTGCTACACAGAGGTGGCGCCGATTTGGCAGAAGAATTGCTTGACGTGGCGGTCCGAGGGCGGCGCCTGCGAGCCGCCGAGGAGGGTCGCAACGGCAAGGGGTGCTGGTGCCGCGAAGTGTTCGACAAAAGGCCGCGTAGCTCCTCCCAGGAAGCCATAGAAGATCTTGGCAGGTTGAGCAGCCAGGCACGCGGCACACCGGTGAGTGCCATGGGGAACCAGTTGGCCATGACCTTGTCGTCGCCTCCAGCTTCCAAAACCGCCTCCTCGTACGCCAGCAGGAAGGCCGATGGATCCGCTGTGCCGTCATAGCGAGGCGACATCTCCGGACTGAACTTGTGCGGCCACTGCACTTGCCACAAGGCGGGGGTGAGGGCCCGGAGGCCCAGGGCCCCGTCGCGTGCGTTTGTCGATCTAGTCAGGGAAGCGGTGCCGGCCATGGGAGCAAGACGGAGAGGTGAAGCAGGCGAAGAGACGAAGTTTTGGCGCACCCCTACCTGGAGCGCCAAATGTCGGATTCTGGGTTTCGGCAAACCCTTGTGAGGTTCAAACTTTGGGGTGCGCACGAAGTATTCCATCTCCCTAGCTCGCTCGCTCAACGCTCTCACGGCCTAGCTCGACGAACCCAAAGAACACGAGACACAGAGATTTATACTGGTTCGGGCCACCGTTGTGGTGTAATACCTTACTCCACTGTGGTGGTGGTGGATTGCCTCGTGGGCTGAGGATGAACTAGTACAATGGTTGAACAGCCTCCGGAGGAGAGGTGTTCTTGAGCTCTATGAGCTGGAGAGGATGGTCTTGGTGGAATGGATCCGGTCCCAGATCAGTTCTCTCCGGTCTAAGATGATCCCCTCCTATGGTGGTGACTAGTCCTATTTATAGAGGCCCCGGTCCTCTTCCCAAATGTAGGCGGGAAGGGATCCCACGACGACCAATTTTGAAGGAAGACAACTAGTACAAGTTATCCTGACAAAAGTAGTCTTCGCCTGCCAAAGGCTCTGGTGGTGACGCTGTCGTGGGCTCTGCGATGACCTCCGTCCTGCTGTCCTGCTAGTCTTGGTCTCGTTGCACCGATATGAAAACCATTGCCTGATGCCTCTAGACTCCTCGTCTGCGCCTGCCTCTTTTGCACCAAAGAGGAAACTGGTACACTGCGCCCGCTGGCGCCCGCCTGGCCTTGGTCGTCACGGCTCACGTCATGTGAACCTCGCGAGGTGCCCCTTGCATAGATATCTCCGCTCCTCGGGAGCGAGCCTGAGGAGGCCGCCCCCAGGGAGGTCTTGGTGTCGTCCGCCTTGCGAGGCTTGGTCCCTCGCGAGGGTCTTGAGCTGTTGCTGCTGATGTTAGGTCGTACCGGGCTGTTGGTGGAGCCACGCCGTGGGCCGCAGGCAGGCAAGTCTGGGTACCCCCGTTCCAAGCCGGAAGCGGTGACGGCGACGGCGGGAACTTGATTTGCTAGATGGGGACGCCCTGGGGAAGCGGTAATGGCGACGCCGGGAACTTCTGGTGGATCAGGACTCCTGCCGGCGCGGTCGATGAGGGGCCGGAGCTGACCGCCGGTGGCTACTGGAGAGGAGCGCTGGGCGCAACGGAGGCCACTAGGAGCGGCGGCTACCACTATAGCTAGGGTGGGGCGGTGGTGGCGGTTGATGGCAGCTGCAGTGGCCCGGCGAGCGCTTTGGGGACGCCCTGGGCTAGCGGCAGAGCGCCGGGCGCGGCGGAGGCCGCCGGGAGCGGCGACTGCCACTTCAGCCAGGACGGGGCGTGGATGTCAGCTTCAGCGGCTGCGACAGCGGCCCGGCAAGCGCGGCGGAGGCCGCCTGGTGCAGCGGCTGCCACGGCAGCCACGGCGGCGTGGTGGCGGCGATGGTCGGCGCAGCCGGGTGCGGCCCGTAGGACCCGGCCAAGAACAGGCGGATCTCCTGGACTGCCTGGGTTAGGTCCCGCAGCGCCCCGGACGCCTCCTCCGGGGTGAGGATGGCGGGGGCGGGCGCGACGGAGGATCCCGGCAGCGGAAGAGACAGGTCGGGCAGGGGCGAAGACATGATCGAACCAAAGCTAGCTGATACCAAATTGTTATGGCGCTGGTAGAAGGAGGGTGTGAGAGGGCCGGGCGGGGGCCTTTTTGCCCACGGCAGGGCAAGAGGGAAGGGATTTCCTTCTTAATTCTTACTTAATTAGATTGGTACTTTTCATCTCTTTATATAAAGAGGTTTACTTGATTTCTAAGCAAGCGACCCTTATCTCTAATTAACATAAGATTAACGTGCCGGCCCAGGCCATTAGGCCCATTACGTACTCTAACATAGACACATAATAACTCAAGTTAACATCGATGCAGTGCTATCCAGATCGAACGCAACTGCGTGGTGAACGTGTGTGTACATGGAGAAAAATCAAAACTTGAGCCACGTACCTAGAAGGCAAGTATTGGATCAATCTTGTAGGGTCTCATGCTGCATGTGCATACATGGGGCAGAAAAATTAGAACCTGAGCTAAGTACTTACTCCCTCCGTTCTAAATTAAATTACTTGTAGGCAGGTATGGATGTATCTAGATGTATTTTAGTTCTAGATACATCCATTTTTGCTCGATGATTAATTTGAAACGGAGGGAGTAGCTCTTTGTTGTTGCTTACTTGTAGGCAAGGCTTGGATCGATCTTGTAGGGTTTCGTGTTGCATGTGCGTACATGGGGCATGCAGATTAAAACCTGAGCTGCTGATGGTAGGTAGATCGGCCATGGGCTCCGGAATACGGCGGCTAGGTCGACCGGCCATGGGCTCAGGAATATGACAGCTGCGTTATTCTTGATTGATCTTCATAGATAGGTTGACGAGGAGCAAGCTAGGGCATCCAAAAACATGGTGGCAATATCGTTTGAGGATGGAGAGCCCGCAACTTTGATTGCCTTTTTTTTTCTATCTCGATTGGCTGCTTGAGATAGAAAAGTTGGGCAGTTAAAAATAAATCCATGGCATGGTGGATAATTTTTTCCAACTTCAATCTAATCTAATGTTGTGGTTTATTGATTTATTAAATAGACGGACAAATGTTTCTAATTTTTTTGAGAATATCTAGCCACTATTGGAATCAGCTACTTTGCCACCTGTCAGCTCTTTGCCGTCAGCTAACGGACGGCAAAGAAGTTCTTTGCCATCAGCTACCTGAAAGCAGACGGCAAAAAGCAGGCTGATGGCAAAGAAAGCCTTTGCCATCAGCCTGTTCTGCAAAGAGGGAGGGGGGCCCCACTGAGGAGCTGGTTAAAAAATACTTAACGGCCCCCCTCTTTGCCGTCCGCTAGCGGACGGCAAAGCGCACATTAGCAGACGACAAAGGTGGCGGACGGCAAAGATTAAACGTATCTAACGGCCGGCGCGCCCCACCCCCCCTCTCTCTCTGTTTCCCTCCCACACACGCGCGCCGCCGCCCCCACCACTCGCCGCCGCCCGGTCGCACCACCGCCCCG
>NC_041391.1:417178855-417195842 GCF_002162155.2 Triticum dicoccoides | reverse complement strand
CCGACGGGGTCATATATTTGTGAATTATTAGTTAGGTCATATATTTTTCGATTTGGTTATGAAAAACATCATATATAATTGTGTTGATCGGGTAGTTTTAAATGTGCAGTTGTTTATGTTGTACTTTTTTTCATGTTGTAGTAATTACGTTTATTCTTTGTCATGGCAGGTGTTGACAGATGGTGGGCGCTGGTCGGGAGCGCGCCGAGGCCACTTCTTCGTCGACGCGTAGTGTGAGGTCTTCCATTCCACACGCACCTCTCTGCCGAGCGTTGCTGGACAGTATGGCGACACCGCCGGGCCCTTCTTCGTCGACCGCGGTGCCCAGCAGGGGACGAGGAAAGAAGAAGGGCCGAGGTGGAGCACGTGGTCGCGGGAGAGGAGGTAGGGTGGCTCTTACGGCGCCTTCCTCGGCGCCGCCCCCAGCTGTTTCACCCGAGCACGTGACTGCTAGGGTGGACTCGTCTGAGGAGGAGGCTACACGGACTCCGGTCCACGAGCCTCTGGTCCATCAATGATTACAAATGGTCATGTGAGTGGTGTTGCAGGCTGCTATACAGAGTGAGAGAGATAGAACGGAGAAACTTCTGGCGGAGGCGGCGGAGAGGCAGCGGGAGTTAGAGGAGAGGACGACAAAGATGTTGGAGGAGGAGAGGGCACGGAATGACATGCAGGCAAGGTCCATGTATGAGCTCCTTGTGGTAAGTTTCTTCTGCAGATTACTTGCTAGTCTTAACATTTGAGTCTCATTACTAACTAGTATGACTCTGTTGTGAAAACCAAATGTGCAGTCTGTGTGCGAGAAGTCCGGTCAGACCGCTCCGCCGATGCCAGTGATTGCTCCTGGGAGCACGGTGAGTTTAATTTGAATGGACATTACTTGCTAGTCTAACATTTGAGTGTCATAATGCTAACGAGACATTGGAAATGATCTTTGGTACAACTTAACTCCAGAAACGCATCACACGATCCTTCTCCAGCTACCGGCACGAGCCAGCCCGCTCCTACACCTCCCTGATCGCGGTAAGTTTCTCTAGACTTAGACTTAGCTTTATTTCCTCCAATATGCTTACCATAATGACCTAGAGTTAGCTTCCTTTCTTTTAAAATGACTTAATAAGGTTACTTATGTCAAAAATTGCATAATTAACTTAGTTAGCTCATAAACGATCCATTTTACTTTAGTTAGCTCTAATATGACTCATTTTACCTTAGTTAGCTTACAAGTGATCCAATTTATCCAAGTTAGCTCTGAAATGACCCTTTTTTAGTAAATTAGCTCGTAAATGATCCATTTTATCTAGGTTAGCTTTAAAATGACCCATTTCACCTAGGTTAGCTCTAAAATGACCCATTTGACCTAGGTTAGCTCCAAAATGGCCCATTTCACCTAGGTTAGCTCCAAAACGATCAATTTCACCTAAGTTAGCTAAAAACGATCCATTTCACCTAAACTAGCTCTTAAATGATCCATTTCACCTAAGTTAGGTCATAAACGATCCATTTCAACTAAGTTAGCTCATAAAAGCTCATAAATGATCCATTTCACCTAAGTTAGGTCATAAACGACTCATTTCAACTAAGTTAGCTCATAAAAGCTCATAAATGATCCATTTCACCTAAGTTAGCTCAAAAACGATCCATTTCACCTTACTTAGCTCAAAAATGACGCCCTTCACCTTAGTTAGCTCATAAATGACCCATTTCAACTAAGTTAGCTCATAAATGATCCATTTCACCAAAGTTAGCTCATGAACAACCCATTTCAACTTAGTTAGCTCATATATGATCCATTTCACCTAAGTTAGCTCATAAATGACATATACTTCTTGTTCTAGTCTTCTTGTTCTATTCATCTATTTCTAACTTTCTTATTTACCATTTTGCAGATTTCACTCACTTCATGGAAGCTAGCTTGCTATGATGGAGTGCTTGCTTTTTCTTTGCTAAAACTTTGCATTGTATCTAGCTTGCTATGATAGAACTTGCTATGTTGATGAAACTTTGCTATGTAATATGTATATGGAACAATGTGTATGGATGGAACTTCATGGAACTTGCTATGTTGATGAAACTTTGCTATGTAATATGTATATGGAATTATGTGCTGGATATGTGATATGTTTGCTGTTAAATATATCTATATATGTCATATATATTTGCTGTGAAAACTGTTGGATTAAAAAAAAGAAAAAAAGAGACAATATGCAGGCTCTTTGCCGTCTGCCACCGACGACAAAGGGCTCTTTGCCATCAGCAGCGAACGGCAAAGAGGCCACGTGGCAGGCAGCTGTGCTTCCTGGGAGGCTGACCAATTTGGTCAGTTTGCCTACAGTGGCTGACGGCAACAAAGGCTTTGCCGTCAGTAGCGGACGGCAAAGGCCTGCCGTTAACCACCTAACGGAGTAACATCACATTTATTGCCGTCCATCTTCTTTGCCGTCCGCTGCTGATGACAAAGGACCCTTTGCCGTCAGCTGCCCGAAGCAGACGGCAACGCAGCTCTTAGCCGTCCCCTACTTTACCGTCACCTTTTGCCGTCCGTGGCTGACGGCAAAGGTCTTTGCCGTCCGCCATCCATGCCTTTGCCGTCCGCCGTGGCCGATGGCAAAGTAGCAGATTCCTATAGTGAGCATATATCTTTTTTCTGGTTAGCTCGTCAAGTATTTTTTATATATAATAGATAAAGAATGAGAAGACCCTAGTCTTGGGATGCCCAAGGCACCCTAAGTTAATATCCAAGGAAGATCCAAGCAACTAAGCTTGGGGATACCCCGAAAGGCATCACCTCTTTCATCTCCAACATTATCGGTAATCTTACTTGTGGGAGGCTATATTTTTATTTGTCACATGATATGTGTTTTGCTTGGAGCATTATTTTCTTCTATTTTTATTTGCTTGATGCTATTTAGAATAATGTTTTGCATCTTTCATTTCAATAAAAATGTCAAGGATAGCCTTCACCATGCTTATTTTACAAGTATATGAGTTGCTGTTTCAAAACAGAAAGCTTATTGATGTTGCAAAAATTCCGAGAAACGTCAGAATGTAATAAAATGTTGAAACTTTTTGCATAGTAAGCTCTGATAAATTTTCTATAGTGTGGTAAATTTTCATAATTTTTGGAGTTAAAGAAGTATTGATGCTCTTGCATTCTTTACAGACTGTACTGTTTTGGCAGATTGCTGTTATGTTTGCATTGTTTGCATGTGTTTGCTTGTTTAATGATTCTATTTGAGGATAGGAGTATTAAATATGCAGAGGCATTTAGTATGCGATGTTGAATAATAATTTTTTTGATTTTCTACAGTAGAGAATGATAAGGTTTTTGCATTGGTTTATACTAACTTATCTCACGAGTTCTTATTGAGTTTGGTGTGGGTGAAGTTTTTAAGATTTAGGAAAACCGTGATATAAAAGGAATTAAGAAGACACAAAAGCTCAAGTTTGGGGATGCCCAAGGCATCCCAAGATAATATTTCAAGAAGTCTCAAGCATCTAAGCTTGGGGATGCCCCGGTAGGCATCCCACCTTTCTTCTTCAACAGTTATCGGTTAATATCGGTTGAGCCTAAGTTTTTGCTTCTTCACATGAGTTGTGCTATTCTTGGAATGTCATTTTTTGTTTTTTTTGATATTTTAATAAAATACTTAGATCAAAATTTTAAATAAGCGAGAGTCCTCAAATAGCTACCCATTTACTTAACTACTCACTTGAACTTCACTTATATCTTCTTGGAGTAGTTTGTCATTTGCTCTAATGCTTCACTTATATCTTTTTGAGCATGATGTGCTTTAAATTTTTTGAAGAAATTCTCTCATTCTTCACTTATATTATTTTGAGAGAAGAAAATTGTATGCTAATGTTCTTCACTAAAATTTGCTTGAGCTTGTAAAAAACAATTGCAACTTATGAAATTAGTCCGAAGGTGATAGATATTCAAGAGGGATATAATAAAATTTTTCATGAAGATCATTGGACAAAATAAACTTGATTCTTTGTAATACTCCCTCCGTTCCAAATTATTTGTCGTGGTTTTAGTTTAAATTTGAACTAAAACAACGACAAGTAATTTGGAACGAAGGAGTAGTTTTGAGATATGACGATAGTGATATGGGAGTCATGTTGGTGAGTAATTATGCTTTAGTAAGAATATTGGTGTTAAAGTTTGTGATTCTCTGTGCAAGCTCGAAAGTCAATAGTTATGCAATGAAATTATATCCTACTTGTGGTGCATTATTCGGTGTTAGTTATTCTTAATGCTTGCTTATGAGATTTTTCGTTTCTTGGTTGGATGCTTCTCAATCTTTTGCTAGCCTTCATTTGCACTAAGTATGATCACTACTTGTGCATCCAAAATCCTTTAAACCAGTTTTGCCACATGAGTCCACTATACCTATCTATATGCGGTATTCTTTCGCTGTTCTAAGCAAATTTGTATGTGCCATCTCTAATTTTCAAAATAAATTTCTTTTTTGTGTGCTCGTACCGCTCATGAAGCGGTAGGGGGTGACCAGTATTTTCCATGCTAGATGTGTTATTCTCAAGATGAGTGTTTATTCATTTGTCATTGCATGAGAGTACGGCAAAGGTATTAGGGAAATAAAAAATGAATTTACTTTATGTTGTCAAATAATAAATTTCTTGGAAAGTGTTGGTATGGACGACCCCCGTGGATTCGGTTAGTCGTGGAATGTGAAAGTATGGTGGAAAAAAGAATAGACATTATTATCTGTTTGGGAACTGCCTATGATATATCTAGCATGGAAAGTGTTGGGAATTATTTAGTCATTTTTGTTGACGGGAAAAGTATGCCTGCCAAAATCTTTTATCTCTCAATTTAAGCTTTGAGCTCTGGCACCTCTACAAATCCCTACTTCCCTCTATGAAGGGCCTTTCTATTTACTTTATGCAGTTTTTATTCTTATTTGAGTCTCCATCTTCTCTTATAAGCACCAACTAAGGGGAACTATTATCGTACTAATATGCGAGTGTGTTTCATGAATGGATCAATGATTGAGCATGATAGGCTAGGGATAACTTGCTTTAGTGTTGATATTTTGAAAGACATGGTTGCTTGTTGATAGGCTTGAGTATTGAAATCTTCATGTCAAAACTAGACTATTGCTTTGAACCATATAAAAGTCCATATGTCCATGCTACACAAGAAAATAATGTGATGAACATGATAGACAGCATTCCACATCAAAAATTCTATTTTTGTCATTTACCTACTCGAGGACGAGCATGAACTAAGCTTGGGGATGCTAATAAGTCTCCAACGTATCTACAATTTTTGATTGTTCCATGCTGTTATATTATCATTCTTGTATGTTTTACAATCATTTTATAGCAACTTTATATCATTTTTGTGACTAACCTATTGACATAGTGCCCAGTGCCAGTTGCTGTTTTTTGCTTGTTTTTTACTTCGCAGGAAATCAATATCAAACGAGTCCAAACACCGCGAAACTTTTTGGAGAATTTTTATGGACCAGAACACCTAGGATGTGCCCTGAGGGGGTCACAACCCACCTGGGCACGCCTGGGGGCCCAGGCGCGCCCTGGTGGACTGTGCCCACCTCAGTGGCCTCCCGCACCACCTCTTCGCACTATAAATCGTCAAATATTCCAAAAACCCTCGTGGAGACCCTAGATCAGAAGTTCCTCCTCCAAAAGCCTCTGTAGCCACGAATAACTAATCTAGACCCTGTTCCAGCACTCCGTCGGTGGGGTAGATCATCACCAGTGGCCATCTTCATCATCCCGGCGGCCACCATGATGAGGAGAGAGTAGTCCACCCTTAGGGCTGAGGGTTGTACCAGTAGCTATGTGTTTAATCTCTTTCTCTCTCTCTCTCTCTCTCTCGTGTTCTTGAGATGTCACGATCTTGATATATCGCGGGCTTTGTTAATATAGTCAGATCATATGGTGTTTTCCCCTCTCTATCTTGTTGTGATGAATTGAGTTTTCCCTTTGATATTTCGTTTTATCAGATTGAATACTTTTATGGATTTGAGAACACTTTATGTATGTCTTGTTGAATACCTGTGGGACAGTGGGGTATCGTATTGATTCACTTGATATATGTTTTGGCACTCAACTCGCGGATTCCTGAGGTGACATTGGGGTAATCTATGCATAGGGGTTCATGCATGTTCTTGTCTTTGTTTCTCCGATAGAAATCCTGGGGCACTCTTTGAGGTTCTTTGTGTTGAATTGAGTATTATGAATCTGAAATTATTTGGTTTTATTTAGTACGAACTCTTGGATAGATCGATCGTAAAGAATAGCTTTGACGTGGTTTCATACCCTACAAACAATTTCTTCTTATGTTCTCCGCTAGATAGGAACTTTGGAGTGATTCTTCATCAAATTTTGAGTGATGGTTACATGATCCAATTATATTAGCATTGTTGAGAGGTTGCACTAGTGAAAGTACGGACCCTTGGCCTCATTTTCGAGCATTGCAATATCGTCTGTGCTCCGTTTTTTATTGTTCCTTCTATAAAAACCAATATCTATTATCCATATTACACTTGTATAACCACCAGTGGTACGCGTTGGTGCTATACAAATGGTTTTGAATCCCTTTCCGTGACGGCATTTGGAACCATCTCCAAGTGAGTGTGGGCGATAGGGGGTCCTTCCCACACGACCCAGAAACCGTTGGCGATGAGCCAAGATGCATATACAGTACTCCTACAAATTTGTGCTCGCATTGCCATCGCAGTCGGTATTCTGTGGTGCTACATTTATGATGCGCGGCCCATCACAAACGGTTCACTATTATAGAACGTGTATGATAAGCATACAATCACACTCATTCGCTTTTCCCAAACCGTATGCGATAACTAATTAAGAAGATTAACTAATCGTCGTACAAGTGTTGGACATGATTATGAAATGTCGGACCATCGTAACATCGTCGTACACGACAACTATCGCACACGCTATTCTGTGGTGCCACGTTTATGATGCATACTTCATCAGAAGTAGTTCATGGTTGCAAATCGTGTACGATAAGGCAACTATCACAAATGTTTAGTTGCCCGCACCATTTTGATATTGTTTGACATCGCACACGCTTTGCAAACAGCAACTGTGTGCATGCTTGCACACATTTCCTCTGTGTGAACCGTGTCGGATTATGGTGTATATCGCAAAACGTTTGCGTTTTACCAACCATTTGTGCTGTAACGACCTGGAGAGCGTAATTTTACCGTAATTCAATTGCTGATGTTTCAAATTGTACCGGATTTGAATTTGAATGTATGCTATAGCTTTATTCATATCCATCAGGTTCAAACAACCAATGAATTATTCGATTCATAGGTACATATGTTCAAGAATTACATAAGAACCAAATAAAGAATGATGAACCATAGTTGTATACTTGTACTATTAAAGATGTTAAAGAAAGAGGCGAAATACATTCTAGTTGCTGAACAAGGTGAAGCAGAATGCCCATATTGTGCCCTCATCCATGCAGAAGGCACGCACGACTCTAGTCCAACCCCTTGTGATGGTCGACCACCCATACTTCCTCATTATGGGCAATCACTGCAAAGGAAAAAGATTCAGACATTGTCATCTAACACAGCTCATTATGGGCAGTAAAAAGTGTTGGGGAACGTAGTAATTTCAAAAAAATTCCTACGCACACGCAAGATCATGGTGATGCATAGCAACGAGAGGGGAGAGTGTAGTCCACGTACCCTCGTAGACCGTAAGCGGAAGCGTTATGACAACGCGGTTGATGTAGTCGTACGTCTTCACGATCCGACCGATCCAAGCACCGAACGTACGGAACCTCCGAGTTCAGCACACGTTCAGCTCGATGACGATCCCCGGACTCCGATCCAGCAAAATGTCGGGGATGAGTTCCGTCAGCACGACGGCGTGGTGACGATGATGATGTTCTACTGACGCAGGGCTTCGCCTAAGCACCGCAACGATATGACCGAGGTGGAATATGGTGGAGGGGGCACAACACACGGCTAAGGAACGATCACGAAGATCAACTTGTGTGTCCTAGGGTTTCCCTGCCCCCGTATATAAAGGAGGGAGGGGGAGGTGCGGCCGGGCCCTAGGGGTGCGCCTGGAGGAGTCCTACTCCCACCGGGAGTAGGACTCCCCCCTCTTGCCATGGTGGAGAAGGAAAGGGGGGAGGGGAAAGAGGAAAGGGGGGCG
The DNA here is from genome assembly GCF_002162155.2 of Triticum dicoccoides. Taxonomy (NCBI): domain Eukaryota; kingdom Viridiplantae; phylum Streptophyta; class Magnoliopsida; order Poales; family Poaceae; genus Triticum; species Triticum dicoccoides. The sequence continues at coordinate 417,187,649 of NC_041391.1, read as the reverse complement.
CCGCCCCCCCCCTTCCTTGTCCTATTCGGACTAGGGGGGGAGGGGCCGTGCGGCCTGCCCTGGCCGGCCCTCCTCTTCTCCCTCATGGCCCACTAAGGCCCATTAACCCCTGGGAGGGTTCCGGTAACCCCCCGGTGTTCCGGTAAAATCTCGATTTCACCCGGAACCATTCCGATATCCAAATATAGGCTTCCATTATATCAATCTTTATGTCTCGACCATTTCGAGACTCCTCGTCATGTCCGTGATCACATCCGGGACTCCGAACAATCTTCGGTATATCAAAACTTATAAACTCATAATAAAACTGTCATCGTAACGTTAAGCGTGCGGACCCTATGCGTTCGAGAACTATGTTGATATGACCTAGAACTATTCTTGGTCAATAACCAATAGCGGAACCTGGATTCTCATATTGGCTCCTACATATTCTACGAAGATCTTTATCGGTCAAACCGCAAAACAACATACGTTGTTCCCTTTGTCATCGGTATGTTACTTGCCCGAGATTCGATCGTCGGTATCCAATACCTAGTTCAATCTCGTTACCGGCAAGTCTCTTTACTCGTTATGTAATGCATCATTCCGTAACTAACTCATTAGCTACATTGCTTGCAAGGCTTATAGTGATGTACATTACCGAGAGGGCCCAGAGATACCTCTCCGACAATCGGAGTGACAAAACCTAATCTCGAAATACGCCAACCCAACATGTACCTTCGGAGACACCTGTAGAGCTCCTTTATAATCACCCAGTTACGTTGTGATGTTTGGTAGCACACAAAGTGTTCCTCCGGTAAACGGGAGTTGCATAATCTCATAGTTACAGGAACATGTATAAGTCATGAAGAAAGCAATAGCAACATAGTAAACGATCAAGTGCTAGGCTAACAGAATGGGTCATGTCAATCACATCATTCTCCTAATGATGTGATCCTGTTAATCAAATGACAACACATGTCTATGGTTAGGAAACATAACCATCTTTGATTAATGAGCTAGTCAAGTCGAGGCATACTAGTGATGTTTATGTTTGTATATGTATTCACACATGTATCATGTTTCCGGTTAATACAATTCTAGCATGAATAATAAACATTTATCATGATATGAGGAAATAAATAATAACTTTATTATTGCCTCTAGGGCATATTTCCTTCACTCTCCCACTTGCACTAGAGTCAATAATCTAGATTACACAACAATGATTCTAACACCCATGGAGTCTTGGTGCTGATCATGTTTTGCTCGTGGAAAAGGCTTAGTCAACGGGTCTGCAACATTCAGATCCGTATGTATCTTGCAAATCTCTATGTCTCCCACCTGGACTTGGTCCCGGATGGAATTGAAGCGTCTCTTGATGTGCTTGGTCCTCTTGTGAAATCTGGATTCCTTTGCCAAGGCAATTGCACCAGTATTGTCACAAAAGATCTTCATTGGTCCCGATGCACTAGGTATGACACCTAGATCGGAAATGAACTCCTTCATCCAGACTCCTTCATTTGCTGCTTCCGAAGCAGCTATGTACTCCGCTTCACATGTAGATCCCGCCACGACGCTTTGTTTAGAACTGCACCAACTTACAGCTCCACCATTTAATAAAAACATGTATCCGGTTTGTGATTTAGAATCGTCCGGATCAGTGTCAAAGCTTGCATCGACGTAACCATTTACGACTAGCTCTTTGTCACCTCCATATACGAGAAACATATCCTTAGTCCTTTTCAGGTATTTCAGGATGTTCTTGACCGCTGTCCAGTGATCCACTCGTGGATTACTTTGGTACCTCCCTGCTAAGCTTATTGCTAAGCATACGCCAGGTCTGGTACACAGCATTGCATACATGATAGAGCCTATGGCTGAAGCATAGGGAACATCTTTCATTTTCTCTCTATCTTCTGCTGTGGTCGGGCATTGAGTCTGACTCAACTTCACACCTTGTAATACAGGCAAGAACCCTTTCTTTGCCTGATCCATTTTGAATTTTTTCAAAACTTTATCAAGGTATGTGCTTTGTGAAAGTCCTATTAAGCGTCTTGATCTATCTCTATAAATCTTGATGCCCAATATGTAAGCAGCTTCCCCGAGGTCTTTCTTTGAAAAACTTTTATTCAAGTATCCCTTTATGCTATCCAGAAATTCTATATCATTTCCAATTAATAATATGTCATCTACATATAATATCAGAAATGCTACAGAGCTCCCACTCACTTTCTTGTAAATACAGGCTTCTCCAAAAGTCTGTATAAAACCATATGCTTTGATCACACTATCAAAGCGTTTATTCCAACTCCGAGATACTTGCACCAGTCCATAAATGGATCGCTGGAGCTTGCACACTTTGTTAGCACCTTTTGGATCTACAAAACCTTCTGGTTGCATCATATACAACTCTTCTTCCAGAAATCCATTCAAGAATGCAGTTTTGACATCCATTTGCCAAATTTCATAATCATAAAATGCAGCAATTGCTAACATGATTCGGACAGACTTAAGCATCGCTACGGGTGAGAAAGTCTCATTGTAGTCAACCCCTTGAACTTGTCGAAAACCTTTCGCAACAGGTCGAGCTTTATAGACAGTTACATTACCATCAGCGTCAGTCTTCTTCTTAAATGGCTTGCCGATCATCGGGCAAGTCAACCAAAGTCCATACTTTGTTCTCATACATGGATCCCATCTCAGATTTCATGGCTTCTAGCCATTTTGCAGAATCTGGGCTCATCATCGCTTCCTCATAGTTCGTAGGTTCGTCATGGTCAAGTAACATGACTTCCAGAATAGGATTACCGTACCACTCTGGTGCGGATCTTACTCTGGTAGACCTACGAGGTTCAGTAGAAACTTGATCTGAAGTTTCATGATCAATATCATTAGCTTCCTCACTAATTGGTGTAGTTGTCACAGGAACCGGTTCTTTTTGATGGACTACTTTCCAATAAGGGAGCAGGTACAGTTACCTCATCAAGTTCTACTTTCCTCCCACTCACTTCTTTCGAGAGAAACTCCTTCTCTAGAAAGGATCCGAATTTAGCAACGAAAATCTTGCCCTCAGATCTGTGATAGAAGGTGTACCCAACAGTCTCTTTTGGGTATCCTATGAAGACACATTTCTCCGATTTGGGTTCGAGCTTATCTGGTTGAAGTTTATTCACGTAAGCATCGCAGCCCCAAACTTTAAGAAATGACAACTTTGGTTTCTTGCCAAACCACAGTTCATGAGGCGTTGTCTCAACGGATTTTGATGGTGCCCTATTTAACGTGAATGCGGTCGTCTCTAAAGCATAACCCCAAAACGATAGCGGTAAATCAGTAAGAGACATCATAGATCGCACCATATCTAGTAAAGTACGATTACGACGTTCGGACACACCATTCCGTTGTGGTGTTCCGGGTGGCGTGAGTTGCGATACTATTCCGCATTGATTCAAATGTAAACCAAACTCGTAACTCAAATATTCTCCTCCACGATCAGATCCTAGAAATTTGATTTTCTTGTTACGATGATTTTCCACTTCACTCTGAAATTATTTGAACTTTTCAAATGTTTCAGACTTATGTTTCATTAAGTTGATATACCCATATCTGCTCAAATCATCTGTGAAGGTGAGAAAATAATGATACCAGGCCGCGAGCCTCAACAGTCATTAGACCACTTACATAAGTATGTATGATTTCCAATAAATCTGTTGCTCGCTCCATTGTTCCGGAGAACAATGTTTTAGTCATCTTGCCCATGAGGCATGGTTTGCAAGTACCAAGTGATTCGTAATCAAGTGATTTCAAAAGTCCATCAGTATGGAGTTTCTTCATTCACTTTATACTGATATGACCTAAACGGCAGTGCCACAAATAAGTTGCACTATCATTATCAACTCTGCATCTTTTGGCTTCAACACTATGAATATGTGTATCACTACTATCGAGATTCAATAAAAATAGACCACTCTTCAAGGGTGCATGACCATAAAAGATATTACTCATATAAATAGAACAACCATTATTCTCTGATTTAAATGAATAACTGTCTCGCATCAAACAAGATCCAGATATAATGTTCATGCTCAACGCTGGCACCAAATAACAATTATTTAGGTCTAAAACTAATCCCGATGGTAGATGTAGAGGTAGCGTGCCGACCGCAATCACATCGACTTTGGAACCATTTCCCACGTGCATCATCACCTCGTCCTTAGCCAATCTTCGCTTAATCCGTAGTCCCTGTTTCGAGTTGCATGTCGGCGTTCTGGGAACGGGGGTCCCCAGACTTGCCTGCCTGCGGCCTGCGGCATGTCTCAAAGGGGGCCCAGAGCGGCCCATCTTCATCAACACAAGTTCAAGACCCTCGCGAGGGGTCAAGCCTCGCGGGGCGGATGACAAGGAGCTTCCTCAGGCACGACCTCATCAAGTGGGCTCACGAGGAGGCGGAGAGTTCAAGGCGGGGTACCTCGCGAGGTGCCCATGACACAAGCCATGACGACCAAGGGCGCCAGTCGGGCGCCAGCCCGCGCAGTGTCCTCCTTTCTTCTTTGGTGCAAAGGGAGCAAGCGCAGGCGAGAGCATCAAGCAAAGGCATCCATTTCGGTGCAACAAGACCAAGACCAGCCCAACGGCAGGAAGGAAGTCATTGTGGAGCCCAAGCAGGCGTCACCACCAGAGCCTTTGGCAGGCGCGGACCAACTTTAGTCAGGATAGGTGTACCCGCTGTTCCCCTTCAAAATGGCCAATTGTTGGCGCCCTTCCCGCTCAATATTTGGGGAGAGGCCCAGGGCCTTTGCCTATAAATAGGACTAGCCACCCCCAGGGTAGAGGCATCTGGATCCACACTAAGAAACCAGTAGATAGAGCACCTGAACTCCTCCTAGCAGTTCGTCGCACTAGTCAAGAACAGACCCTCGTGAGGCTGGTCTTCCTTGTATTGTTCATCATCAGCCCAAGAGGCAATCCACCACACCACACACTGGAGTATGGTATTACACCACAATGGTGGCCTGAACTAGTATAAACCCCGTGTCTCTTGTGTTGTTTCTTCCGTAGTTTAGATCCTAGCGATTTCGCGAGGAGCAGGTTGATAGAGGGCGAAATCTCCGCGCGCACCCCAGTGTTCGAATCTCAAGGGTCTGCCGGAACCCTAAATCCGACAATTGGCGCGCCAGGTAGGGGTGCGCCGGAATTCGTCTCCCGTCGCCCTGTTCTTCTCCGACCGTCGCATCCATGTCTGACACTTGTCGGGCCCGCGCCGAGCACCGAGCCGCCCTCGCTTCCCGCGTCGCCCAGACGGCCCCCGTCGGCGGGCGCCCCCGTCGTTCCCCGTCGCCTACCGTCAATGCCGCCACCGGCCCGGCGGGGAAAGAGCAGCAAGCATCGTCCCAACACCCATCCATGGGGCGAGACGGCCGCACTGCTACACCCTCGCTCACCCCTGCTGGTTCTTCGTCCCACGCGCCCCGCACGGCCATGGAGGCTCGAGCTGCGCTCATCGCGGCAAACGAGCTCCTGCGCTACCGCCCAATTGACGACGTTTACGAAGACTGGCTCGACCGAGTCACCGAGCTCGTCCGCATCGCTGGGGGCTCCCCCACGCCGTACTTCTCGCTGCACTGCGCCCCGCCCTGCGCGGGCAATGAAGCTCTTGGGGCGCCTCAGCCGCCTCCCCCTCGAGAAGGAGCCCTGGCCCCAAGGTGCGCGGCCCCTGAGCAGAACCCGCTTCATCAGGCGCTAGCGCGGCAGGAGTAGAGCTGCCAAGAAGTCCCATGCCCTCGAGAAGCTGCTCGAGGTCTCCCTGCTCCGGCACGTCAAGACCCCGCGCTGCTCCCAGCTGCAGCGCATGGGGACCCACAGGACCAAGCTCTTCGTCGCCCAAGGCCTCCTGTGGCCACAGCGGGCTGCCGCACCTTCAGCCCCTGGCTACGCAGCGTCGCGTGGCCCGGCAAGTTCAAGCCAGACCTGCCTCCTCGCTACGACGACACGGCTAACCCTGCAGAGTTCCTCCAGCTCTACGAGCTGGGCATCGAGGCCGCCAACGGAGACGAGAAGGTCATGGCGAACTGGTTTCCCATGACGCTCAAGGACGGGGCCCGCACCTGGCTCCAGAATCTGGCTCCAGGCACGATCTCCTCCTGGGACGAGATGCGCACCCGCTTCATTGCCAACTTCCAGGGTACTCGCGACCGGCCACCCGCCATGAGTGACATGCGCCGTATGAAGCAGCAACCAGGGGAAACCCTGCAGAAGTACATCCAGTGCTTTAACAATGCGCGCCTCATGATCCCCAAGGTGACCGAGGAGGCCATCATCTCGGCCTTCTTCGACGGCGTGCGCGACGTCAAGACGAAGGAGGAGCTGGCGATGCATGAAGACCTGTGCACCTCCTTGGAGCTGTTCAACTTGGCGACCAAGTGCGCCAGGGCCGAGGAGGGGCGCCTCTCCTTCCTCGAGCTGCCTGCCGCAGACCCAGAAGAGAAGAAGCCCAAGGCCAAGGATGTGAAGCGCAAGGGGGCTGCCGTGCTCGCGGCAGAGTCAGTCACCATGCGGGGCAGAGATCAGCCCGAACCCTCCAAGGGCAGCCGATACTGCGTGTACCACGACCTCCACACCCACAACACCAATGAATGCCAAGAGCTCCGGGCCGTGCGTGAAGGAAGGGTCGGCCGACATCCCGACCGTAGCGACCGGGGCTACGGCCGAGGAGGACGAAGGAATGCAGGACAATGGGAAGACCGCGGCCCGCGCCAAGGGTGGCGCAACCAACCTCGCGAGGATCGCTGGCAGGACCCGCCTCGCGAGGGAGGCTGGAGGGATCAGCCTCGCGAGGATCGCCCGCAAGGTAATGCAGGCCTCCCTCCGCTGCCGCCGCAGCCAAGAAGAAGTGAAGACCGTCATCAGGACGAGGGGGCTGGGGGCTTCCAGGAACCACGTGCGATCGCTTGCATCCTGGGTGGAGCCCAAGCCCCAGCCTCTCAGCGCATCTTCAAACAGTTCACCTGCGAAGTGAATGCAGTCCTCCCCAAGCTCGAGGCAACGCGCCCTCTCAGGTGGTCGACGTGCACCATCACGTTCAGCTCAGCGGACCAGCTCAAGTGCGCGGCCACGGCTGGAGTCCTCCTGATGCTTTGCTCCCCAATCATCAGCAACGTGCTGTTCACCAGGACCCTCATCGATGGCGGGGCAGGGCTCAACGTCCTGTCCGTGGAAACGTTCAACAATCTCCAAGTACCCTACAATCAACTTCAGCCAACCAAGCTTTCTCCAGAGTCACCGACGGCTCCACGGTCCCGATCGGGCAGGTCCGCCTCCCTGTCACCTTCGGGGCACGCGACAACTACCGCACCGAGCTCATCGACTTCGACGTCGCCCACATTCGCCTGCCGTACAACGCCATCCTCGGGTACCCAGCGCTGGCCAAGTTCATGGCTGTAACCCACCACGGTTACAACGTCCTCAAGATGCCAGGAAGTGGCGGAGTCATTACGGTGCCCTGCGAAGAGAGAGACGCAGTGTGCTCCCTGGAGCGAGCCTTTCAGGACGCATCACTGGAAGACCCGGATCGCGGAAGCAGGAGGCTTCCCGAGCCCGCCCCCAAGAAGAAGAAGACATCGTCCGGCCTGGCCCCTCAGGAGGCAGGCCCCTTAGGGCCCGCCCCTGCTCAGGGGGAACCTCCTTCCATCGCATAGGGAAGCGCGCCCGGCGCCCTCCTCAGGCAGGGCTCGGGGGCTCTCCCCTGGAGGGCCGCCGACCTCGCCAAAGTCACGAGGGAGGCGCTTGGGCACCACGTGGAGGCGTGTTTCGAAGCACGATTCCCTCAAGAAGGAGCAAGGCAAGGAGGGCCAAACCCTCAGGAGTTCGTCAGCAAGGCCATTCAGGAGCTACAGGAGTCAAGAGTCATGAGAGGCAGCCGCCGCCTACCCGCTGTGGCCCACCATCCAGGCGAGGATGGTGGGCTGCGCGTCTGCATCGACATACCAGGGCTCAAGCGAGCTGCGTCTCAGGAGCACCTCTGGCCCTCGCAAGTGGGACGCTGCGAGGGTCCGCCCCACAGCTAGGTTCGCATGCCTTATGGCTTGCCGAAAGCAGCTTCCGCGTACCAGCGCCTCATGAGGGCCATCCTGGAGGCTCAAGAGGTCAGGCGCGCCGCAGCCCTGGCGGAGATGGAGATGGTCCGTGAGGAGCCACCAGCGCCTCCGGGGCCTCCCGAGGCCACTGGGCCTGGGGGCTCGTGAGAATCGGCTCCCGCAGCCCATCGAGTCTGCTACACCAACACCCCTTCGTCCCCAACATCATCAAGTGACATCTTTCGAGTTTCATTTCCAGCTGGGAGCGCCTCAGGGCCGCATTATTCCCAGGCCGCATGGGTCCATCCCTGCAGCTTGTATCCCTTTTATTTCATGTTCTTAGCTTACCTTGTTGGGGGCGCCCCCTTGAGCTGCATCATCCCCAAGTTGCTCGGGTCTGACCCAGCGGCGTGTACCCTTCTTGCGTTTATCTTAGGGCCATGCTTTCGACCCATCATGCTTGTTATTTGGCGCCTGTCCTTGGCACCTTTTCTTCTTGGATGTCGCAAGCTTGTGCGTTAAAGGGGGGGTGCCTGAGCATCGCGACTCAGGGCTCCTACCGGCTCTCCAGCCCTCACCCTCTGGTCTTGTCCATGGCATCGCGACCTGGCATGCTAGCAACGACTGAGACCAGCTCGAGGGCCGGGACCCGAGGGCATAGAGTTTCGACATCTAACCCAGCTTGCACGTTAAAGGGGGGGTGCCTGAGCATCGCGACTCAGGGCTCCTACCGGCTCTCCAGC